>NC_053427.1:36686763-36742903 GCF_007990345.1 Gossypium hirsutum
AGGAAGAGGTAATTGGGGGTCAACCCTTAAATCACTCTTATTTGTTCCCTTCTTGATCCCCTTTTTGCTTCTATGTTCCCCCACTTGCCAACTTTCCTTCCTTAGCTAGCTTGAATGTCCATCAAACAAAAATAGCCACCACTTTCACATTTATTTTCCTTTTCTTCCTTTCCTCTTCCTCTCTTGATTGATTCCTCCATTCCTACTCCCTTGCTCCTTCTTTCTCTTCTATTTTCTTCTTTATTGAGAACCATTTCACCTTTTTGATCCACTACTCTTCCACCTTTCACCACCATTAATTAACCATACCACCGTACACCACCGTATTAACTTTTAAAAACCTTGGTGGAAATTTATTATTTTTACACGAAAATTTCATCCACCATTCCTCTCTCTCGATTTATTAGATCGGATTGATTCACTAATTTTGGATAGAACAAGCGTAGTAAGTGTTATTAGTTATTTGTCACGTTACTTCCATCCTTTTCCTTCTTTGACTGAATATATATACATATATATGTTATTGACATATTTTTTTCTGGATCTAATTCCCTTTACAACATTTTATTGATGAAGGACCAAGTATGGTCTTTTTGGAATGTTAGTAATTTTGGAAGTGATTCATATCTCCGATTTATATATCACAAGAGTAAGTAATTGTCATTGAAGCCAAAGCTATCCGTTTATCAAATATTTATTAAAGGTGTTATAATTATGGATTATTCATTTTGTGTTAGATCCAAGATGGATTTAATTAAATTAGAAAGTGGGCATTGAAGGAGTTTCCATCGGATTGGTTAGGACCAAGTATGGGTTTAACTTAGTATTAAATAAATGAATGTGGTTCATTTTTAACTAAATTAGTTCAATTTATTAATAATGGAAACACCGTTGAGTTCTTCATAATGCGAAATATATTATTCACACTATGTATTCAAAGAGGGATGCTAAACTCGTAAAAAGGGTGATCTCAAGTAAGTACTCCGAACTGATTATTTGTGATCGTATAACTATGTTGATGTGATTCAATGGTGATTTGAAAAATATGATTGCATTCCAATACTCATGATGTGTGATATGTTGGCATTATATGATATGCATGATAATTAAATCTGTTGCAGATATTGAAATTGAATATATGATACGCATGTTAAGCATGCCCATTGTACTGATTACAATCTTATTCGCATGTTAAAGCGCGCCCACTGAAAATATTGTTCATATGCCATATCACATGCATGGGGTTTGGGATGATTATGAAGGGAGGAAGACTTTGGAAATTTACTACAACATTGAGTGTTCTAGCCACAACGTTATTGAGTGGCTGACCACCTCCAGAATTACAACGTCCAGAGTAGAAATCCTACACAAAATATATAATAGGCGGTATCTGTAATAGCCCGTTTTAGTGAAATCAGAACACTGTTTCGAGACCACAAAATCCAAAGTCAAAAAATTTATTTTATTATTATTTTATTTCCTAAAATATGATAGTTAATACCGTATAAAAGTTTTATTAAGAAATTTTACCGTTTACATGTTCAATTTGAAAAAAGGAACTAAATCGCGTAAAGTGCAAAAGTTATGTTCTATAGCTAAAGGTATTAGATAGCTATAGAACATTAAAGTGAAAGTCCTTGCATGGTAATTAGAGCATTAGAGTTGATAGTGGATTTTAAATGGTTTGGCCATTATTGAATTTGGATGAAATTTAAGGTTAATTTTGGAAGTTAGTAATTAATGTTATAATTAATTAAGAAAGACAAACCATTATCTTCCATTATCATCATCAACTGAATTTGAAGAAGAAAATATAGCCATGGAAGCTTGAGGTTTCGCTAAGCTATTTACCTTTATTAGATATGTATTTTTAATCCGTTTTAAAGATTTTATGTTTCCGAATCGTTGTAACTTAATCTAGCTAGCCTGAGGACTAATTTGTGAAACTGTTGTAACACCCCGTACCCGAGACCGTTGCCGGAGTCAGACACGAGGGGTTCACAGACTAAATTCGCTTACTATCGCAGTCCATTACAGGATCGACTACACCGACCTTTGCGCATTAGTACAGTTTATTAGTCAAGTCGTCCCATGTTAACAGGGATCGACTACACCGACCTTTGCGCATTACGACTTAGATATGTCCCTGCACAGGGCTTCAATACTGATGCCGTTTGTTTCTATAGAAACTAGACTCAGAGAGGATCCAGACATATATGGTATAACTCCTAATTATCTCTGGTTAATTTATAATGAATTTCCAAAGTCGGAACAGGGATCCAGAAAAACCGTTCTGGCCCTGTCTCACGAGAACTGGATATCTCTTAACAATACTGTCCATATGATCATTTCGTTACTTCCTTTGAAAATAGATTCATCAAGTTTCGTTTACATAATTTATTCACTATTTAATTCCAATCCTACTATTTTATGATTTCCAATCTACATCACTGCTGCTGCCAGCATCTGCCTTTAAGTAGACTTACCTATTTCATAGTTTCCATGATTCAACTAGCCCTTTTTGCATAAATAGCACAAATCATGATAGCGATTAACCATTCCATACCAAATGATTATAACATTATGCTCGAACATATATAAGCCATTTTCGCATGGCTATATACATTAACCCAAATATTCTTCCGCCACTAGTCTATTTTATACATCCATAAGACAATCCGAAACATAGCAGTACCAAACAGTGGATATGATAGTGACTAGTGCTGACGATCCCCGAGCCTGTAGCTTCGCAATGAGATCTATAAAACAGAGGAAACAGAGTAAACGGAGTAAGCATTGCAATGCTTAGTAATTTTAAGCAGTGGCAATAGATAACAAACAAATTATAACCTAGTTGTTCGTATTTTATTTCAACTCTTCCTTCGGGCATACCCTCCCTTTTCCGAATCGCACATCTCATCATATACAATAGGCAGATAAACTTTCACCTAAAAGTGAGCTCATGTGACATAGATATATCGTATGATTTCACATCACCCCTCACACTGATCCGAATGTCACATAATCATAAGAATAGTCTCATAGATTGCTCTCGTATGCATCACATAACTACCTTATGATTTAGTGCAAATCAAGCTCACATATAAACTTGGGAGTACATACCTGTTTAACCTTTCGCATTGAATATATTTATAAGCAATTCTTATTACGAAATCTTACCCGGACATAATCTCCACACGAAGTTATCGGGTCTTACCCGGACAAAATCCCACACGTAGTCATCGGGTCCTTAGAACTCGGATATAGTACGAGCACGAAGCTTAGGGAAATTAATCAGTGATAATATTCTCGCATAAAGCCTGCGGGGTTTTAACCCGGATATAGTACTGACACAAATGCCCTTCGGGACTTATCACATTTATGCCACTTTCACATCCATCACATTGGCCACTCGGCCCTGTCACATATATACACTTTCACATTCATCACATCGGCCATTAAGCCTTATCACGCATATACACTTTCACATTCATCACATCGGCCATTAAGCCTTATCACATATATATACACTTTCACATTCATCACATCGGCTATTAGGCCTTATCACACATATACACTTTCACATTCATCACATCGGCCATTAAGCCTTATCACATATATATACACTTTCACATTCATCACATCGGCTATTAGGCCTTATCACACATATACACTTTCACATTCATCACATCGGCCATTAAGCCCTATTCACATATATACACTTTCACATTTCATCACATCGGCCATTAGGCCTTATCACATATATATACACTTTCACATTCATCACATCGGCCATTAGGCCTATCACAATTTAAAATTCACATATGGGTTTAATCAATAGCTTATAAGCAACTAAAACAAGTTTATCAAGGTTTACAACACAATCTCAAATTCAGGCAAAGTTGTTTTTCCTGAGCAATAGTCACTAAATTATTTATAACTGGAGCTACAAAACTCCAAATCACTTTCCGTAAATTTTTCCTGAATATAGACTCGTTATGTCTTCCATCCATAAAATTTCCAGAATTTTAGGCTTGGCCAATCAATACCAGATTTTTCTTAAAGTTTCCCCTGTTTCACTGCTTGACTAATCTGACAACTCTTCACTACGAATCAAATTTCTCATTATCAGAAATTCCTTTGCTTGCACGGTTTCTTTTATAAGAACTAGGACTCATTAAGCTTTTAATTTCATGTCTCATTCAGGCCTCTAATTCAAATCCATGAATTTATGGTGATTTTCTAAATTCATGTTACTGCTGCTGTCCTGAGCAGGTTTATCACAATTTTACTCTTCTGACATATCCTTCAGCACTTCATAATATCATATCCATTTGGCAACATATCATATCAATAACTTACCTATACTTCATAATAACCATTAGGCTATATGCATAAAGATTACAATAGAGTTATGATTCTTTTAATATGTGCTTAACATATCATACTCAATCACATTATAGGCTTTAATACTTAAAACTTACCTCGGATATATTTGAATAGTTATGGATAGACTACTCCATTGCTTTCTCTTTTCCCCTATCTGATTTCGACACTTTCTGCTCTTGAGCTTGATTTAAAACCAAATAGATTTATTCAATTACTTATCAATTAAGCAATTTAATTAATACATATATATCATATATTTAAGTACAAATGACCTTACTAACTAGCTATTTAAACATCATACATATGCCCTACTCATACAAAATCGAATATATTACTAGGCTACACTCAACAATTACATTTATCCCCATATAATAGATTAAAACTATCAAGGGACATTTTACTAACTTATTACCTTGCATATTTGAATTTAATAAACTAATTTACTAAATAATGAATAATAAATTTTAACTTAACAATTTCATAACCACACATGGATTATCATATCTACCAATTTGGCCGAATACTTATAAGATTAGCATTTTGCAAGTTTTCAAATCACTTCCAGAGCCAAATATCATTATAAATTAAGATATACTTTCACACATCTATACAAGTTTACAAAACACATTTAACTTCATATATCATCATCACTTATTTAGTAGAATATGCAAGATCAAAACATATCTTTACAAATATATATTTATTTATATATACATATGTGGTCGAAATTACAAGTTCAATTGGAACACTCCATAAATATTTACCTATATAACCGGATATACCAAATTCATTATATCATTACATAGGTACATATCTATAAGACCGATATATAAGGCTCAATATATCATCACATATGGCCGAATATACTAACTCAAGCCACCATATTTTTACCCTTAAGTCACACCCAAAATCCATTCGGCGCTTCTCTTCCAAATTTTCCAAGTCTTCAAATTCACTTACAAGCTCATTTATATAACATATGAAACATTAACAATTATTTATCAATAAATAGCATGACCGATTACCATTTCTCTCCCTAATCCAAATTCGGCATATTGAACAACCAAATGCTAACCTATCCAAGTTCGGCATATTCAACAACCCAAATGCTAACCTCAACGTTTAAGTTAAAATAACAAGTAACTTAACACATCCAACATAATTTTCCAAGCAATGACATCAAAGCTTCAACTAAAATTTCAAGCTTCTTAGCCAAATTTCAAACTTCCAAATAGCCTAAATTTAATCCATGGAATAGGTAGAATTCAAACAAATCATCCAAATTATGCATACATTTCTAAGTGGCATTAAACATACCTTCTTCTAGCAATCACCATAGCCGAAACTCAAACAAAAAAATTTATTCTTTTTCCTTTCAAGTTTCGACAATGGAGGAACAAGATGAATTACTTTGGTTTCTCCTCCCACTAACCAATTTCCCCCATGGCCAATGCTCAAGACACCATGAAACTAAAATTTTGTCATGGGCTATGTAATGAACTTAATACCTAACTCAAAATATGCTAAAAAAAATCCATAAGCTACATGATTCTCACCTTATTCATGACTTAGAATTGCCGAATGGTTGCTCCCTCTCTCCCTCTTAGAATCGGCCAAGAAGAAACAAGAATAAAGACTTGTTTCTTTCACCCTTTCCTTCTTTTCTTTACTTTATTTCTAACCTTTTATTTTATTCCATCCTCCATACTAATATGGCACCTAGTTAATTAAAGTTAATATAAAATTCACACTTGACTATACAATTTGTAGCATGGCCGGCACTACCTATAGTTGGCTAATTTGACATGCAAGGACAAGAACTTTCCCACATATACTAATAGGCCACTTTAGCACTTGCCTAGCATATCTCTAAATTGTCTCACATAAGTCCCTACTAATAATTTTCACATACACTGACCAAATTGAAGTATGAAACTATCACACAAGCATTTACTCACATCATAAACACAGAATATAACCTTTAATTATTTATAAGACTCGGTTTCGTGGTCCCGAAACCACTTTCCGACTAGGGTCACTTTAGGGATGTCACACTGGTTAAACTATTAGGGTTTTACCATTAAAGAATATACATGATTTTTGAATTTTGATGATAGAAAATGAATGGTTGTTGTTAGATAAACAAATTTTGTTAAGGGATTTTTGATGAAATTGTCAATTAGGGGTTAAATTGAAAAATGTGATAAATTCGTGGTATAATTTGTAAATTTATGAAATATGTGGGCTTCTATAAGCTTGTATAATAATCGGTTAAGCTTAGGTAGGGGTAACATTGCATGAATTTCATTTTTCGAGCCTAGGGACTAAATTGTAAAGAAATTAAAAGTTTAGGGGCAAAATGGTAATTTTTCCAAAAATATATTTTGGATTAAATTGAATGAATTATATGTGAAATTGAGTTAAATTTATCTGTATAGATCCAGTTAGACCTCGTATGGAGTTAGATCAGGGCAAAGAGAAAGCCTAGGATTAATCGCCTCCGTATCTACGTATACTCGTTGAGGTAAGTTCATGTAATTAAATTATGTTTATATTTTTTTAATTGAAATATATAAATGTTATGATTTATCATATATAATTACCGAGTGCTTATCAAATGACGTACGATGATTAGTGACCCCCGTTTGAACCTTAGGCATCCATAGGATACAAATGACATGTCATTAGGGTTACTGATTTATAGCTCATGAGAGCATACTGATTTATAGCACATGAGAGCATACCGATTTATAGCTCGTGAGAGCATACTAATCTTTAGTTCAATTAAGCATACCCATTCACAGCTCGAATGAGCATACACGTACATGAATTGGCAGATTACAGTTATATGAGCTATCACACTATGTGTGAGCTATCCTGGGTATCCACCGTATTCTAAACGATTCAACGAGAAATTTTCTTATACGAAATGATATGAGTTCGATATGAACTATTATAGGTATACACATGAAATACATGGAAATGATGTTACATGATATATAGATATATGTGAAATGGATGATACATGTATATGGAACGTGATTAATTGTTGAGATCATCCATGATTATTGGTTCATATATGCATTTACATGGCTAATATGGTTGGTGTATATGTGCTTAGGGATAGGTTTTGTTACTTACCTATTACTTGATCAAATTGTAACATCCCAAAATAGGGCCTAAACGGAATAGTGGTTGCAAAACCATGAATCTGAGATAGAAAAGTTTATTTTGATTAATTTTTTATGATTTACCGATTGATTAGACGCATGTGTTAGAATACCGATAAGAAATTTCAGCGATTGCATGTATGAATTGCATATTAGGGTTTAATTGCAAAGAGGGGTAAATATGAGTTTTAAATGATAAAGGATTTAATTGAAATGCATAATTGAAGTAGAGGTCCTTAATGGTAATTAGACCATTAGATTTTCATGGACAAAAATGGACATGAGATAAGTGAAATAGGATATTTTTTAAGTTAGGGGCATATTAGTCATTTGGTAATTAAATGAATTAAAAAGGAAAATAAAGCCAAAAATATGTTCATATTTCATCCACCATAGCCAAAACTTACAAGTTCTCCATAGCCAGGGGTTTTGGCCACTTTCAAGCTTGATTGTAAGTACATCCAAGCCCCGTTTTTAATGTTTTTTTACGTTTTTGGAGTCCTCATAGCTCGATTTAGCTTATTCTACCATTAATTTCATGTTAGGGTTCATATTTGGAAAAATGCCCATAGTTGAAATATTTTATTTGATGTTTTATGGTAATATATGAAGCTTGAAATTATGTTAAACAACTTCTGCTAAGCAATTTTAAGTGAAACGAGTAAAACGACATAATCGGTAAAAATACTAATGTTCATAAGTAAATGTTAGAGTGGGAATTTGGTGTTGCCATAGAAGGGAAAGATGTTCAGCAAGTCATAAAACATAAGAATAAGGGATGAAGTTTAATTTCTGAGCTTTGGGAAAAAAGTGTATATAACACCCCAAACCCGGTCTAAACGTTATGACCGAATCTGGCGATGTCACATTGTAACACCCTTACCCGTATTCGATGCCGGAATAGGGTACGAGGCATTACTAAAGACATACATTTGCATACGTATTAAACCGAGTTATAAAATTTATCCGAATTAAAACTTTCAAATTTTAACGTGCTTTTTGTGACAGCCCAAAGTTGACCCTAGTCGGGAAGTGGTTTCGGGACCGCTAAACCGAGTCACCGAAATGTTGAATGTGATATTTATTGTCTAGAATATGTAATTATGAATGTGTGAAAATTTCAAGCTCATTAGTCGATTCATGTGAATTTAGTCAATAGGACTTATGTGAGAAAATTTAAAATGTGATAGGTCAATGTGTGAGGACCTATTAGTGCATGTGACAAGGGGGGATTGCATGTCAATTCCCCCCTAATGAGTAGTGCCGGCCATGACAAGGAATGATGGCAAAACATGTCATGAAACATGTTTGTTAATGGAAGAATAAAAAGGAGTATGGGTAATAAAGAAATGGAAACAAAAGAAAAAAAATGTGTGGTTGCCCCCATTGCCGTGAGCTAAAGAGAGAAAGGAGAAAAATTTGTGTTCATCCTTTCTCACCTTCATTTAGCCTAAATTAGAAAGAAAAACAAAGAAAAAAATTTCTCATCCTTTGGTTCATCCTTGGCCAAAATTTTAAGGAGGAAAGAAGAAGAAAGGTGAAGAGATTCGGCCATGCATGTAGCTAGGCTAAGGTATGTTTGATGATGTTCCATGAGATGCATGCATGTTTTAGTTGTTAGCTTGAGTTCTACCTAGCCCATGGTCTAAATCTTGCTATGTGATGGAAATGGCACTTGACCATGGATGCATCATTCTTGGTTGATGTTTGATGTTGTGGTGATGAGGCATGAGGATGAGTTAAGATTCGGCCTAGGTGGAGGTTGTGTTAATGCCATTGCATGCAAAATATGAAGCTTGTTAATGATGCATGTGATGATGGCTTGATGATTCTTGAACCTCCTTTTTAGCATTTTGTGTGAGCACATATGTGCATTGGTTGCTAAATGGAGAAGAATCGGCTAGCAAGATGTGTGCTAAGGCCGAATGTAACTTTGCATGTTAATGAGCAATGCATGTGTTAAATGATGAAAAGGGGGAGGATGCTTTACTAGTGTGTATATGTGTGTATTAAGTGTTGAAATCGACCCCAAAAATAGACATGCATATTCGGCCAAGGGGAAAGAAATTAGCTAATATGTTGTGTTGATGCATGATTTTTGCATGTATGAGACTTTAATGTCTAATGTATAAATATGGGCTAAGTGCCTTGTGTTCATCTTTTTGATGCCTAAATGATGAAATCAATTTATTTGTTTGATTAAGCTCAAGAGCAAAGGGGAAATAAATCCGATAAAGGGAAGGAAAAAGTGGTTGAATAGCTAGCGGAATCGTTCGACAACACCCGAGGTAAGTTCTTGAGTAAGAGAGCTTAAATTACGATGTGATTAAATCATGCTCTATGTGAGGCTATTGAGCCGAATGTGCAAGGATGTATGTGCCTTGTGTTGAGTTTGCAAATGAAAAGAAATATGAATGTGCATGAATTATTGTTAGATGTGCATGATTAATTGAATGCTGTCCGGGCTAAGTCCCGAAGGCTTTGTGCTAAGTGAATATATCCGGACTAAGATCCGAAGGCATTTGTGCGAGATACAAATCCGGGTTAAGCCCGAAGGCATTTGTGCGAGATACAAATTCCGGGTTAAGCCCGAAGGCCTTTGTGCGAGATACTAAATCCGGGTTAAGTCCCGAAGGCATTCGTGCGAGTTGTTAAATCCGGGTTATGTCCCGAAGGCATTGTGTGAGTTACTAAAACCGGGCTATGTCCCGAAGGCATTTGAACGAGGAGCTATATCCGGTTAAATCCCGAAGGTACGTGATTTGGTAATGAATGAGCTTGCTGTAAATTCCAGCGAATACTCGAAAAACATCCCAATATGGGGATATGTTACGTATGTGTTGAATTTAATCGAGCCCTTACAAATAAATGTTCGCTCAGTGATAAACGAGCTACCGGCCTTCGGCTAAGTTAGTCTATTGTGTATGTACATAAGGGTTGTTAATGTTGTGAAGCAAGTTTGATATCGGTAAATTGCGTATTATGAAATATTCCATTTAGCTAAATGTGTGTTATTCTTTGTTTATGCTGGAATTCCTTGCTCAAAACTTACTAAGCATAAATTGCTTACTCGTTACACTGCTCCTCTGTTTTATAGATTTTTGGTTCTCCAGCTATCGGACTCGGGATCTTGAAGTCGAAGTCGCCCACACTATCAAAGCTCTTTTGGGTACTATTTTGGTTGAATCTTGATATGGCATGTATAGGACTACCCATTGTTGTTTTCGAGTACTTTATGAAATGTATAAGTGTACAGCCATGCGAAAATGGCTTGTAGAAGTGGAGTATGGCATTAGACCATTCGTGTTTATGAATGTATAGATGGTTTCATGATGTAACTATAGTTGGAATGGAAGTGTTGAGCAAATGATCAGCCACTGGAATGGCTAAGTATGATCATATGTGGGCTTATGTATGACAAGGCCCTAGTTGGTCCATGAAACCCCAAATTAGGTAAGGTTTACTTTGAAACAGAAGCTGATAGCAGCAGTGGTGTGGATTGGAAAAATCACAAGAATTCGTAGGAGTGGAATTAAATAGTGAATAAATTATGTAATCGAACCTTGATGAATCTACTTTCATATGGAAGTAACGAAACAATCATAGGAACAGTACAGTAAGAGATATTCGGGTTCTTGTGGAACAGGGCCAGAACAGTTTCTGGATTCCCTGTTCCGACTTTGGAAATTCACTATAAATTACCAGAGATAATTAGGGTCATACCATATATGTATGGATTCCTCTCTGAGTCTAGTTTCCATAGAAACAAACGGCATCAGTATTGAAGCTCTGTGCAGAGAGATATCCAAGTCGTAATGGGAAAAGGTCAGTGTAGTCGACCCCTGTAATATGGAGATTTGACTAATAAACTGTACAAATTGGCCCAACCAAAAATTCTAGAAAAAAATACATAGGTGGGGACATGAGTCTAGTTTCAGGGAAAAATCACAAAACTGATTTTCAAGTTGTGAAACTCAAGATATGATTTTGAAGCGACTAGTACTCAGACTGGGCAGTGTCTGGAAAAAAAAATTTCAAAGTTTGTTAACATCTCGTGTCCGACTCCAGTGTCGGTCTCGGGTTCGGGGTGTTACATTAATTGGTATCAGAGCTACGGTTTAGTCGATTCTAGGACTACCGTAATGTTTTGGGTCTAGCTATACATGCCATTTTATGTGATTACTTGATAGTGTGGTGATTTCTGACAATTGTAAATGTGTTTATTTATAGTAATGGATCCCGATCGTGACCGAGAGGTAGCTGATGATCTTGAGAGTGTAGCGCCTGCTCCACACAAGGGACAGTGCCGGCAGACTCTCAACCTAATGCTAGTAATCCGAATGATGAAGCTAGACAAGCATTCTATAGCGTGATGAATGATTGGTTTAACCAATACATTCGAACTAATATGGCTGTTCCACAACCTCCATTCCCGACAAATACTACCCCCGCACCTACAATACCACGGTAACGGACCAAATAAGGTCAAATAAGCCCCCATTGACAGAATCCGAAAACATGGGGCTACTGAATTTAAGGCTATGGATAGCGATGATGCCGAGCAAGCTGAATTTTGGCTGGACAACACTATCCGGGTACTCGATGAGCTATCTTGTACACCCGATGAATGCCTAAAGTGTGCTATCTCCTTGCTACGTGATTCTGCCTACTATTGGTGGAGTACTCTGACTTCTATTGTGCCCGAGAGCAAGTAACTTGGGAGTTTTTCCAAACTGAGTTTCAGAAAAAGTATATCAGTCAGAGATTTGTTGATCAAAAACGGAAGGAATTTCTTGAGCTTAAGCAAGGCTCCATGTCGGTTACTGATTACGAGCGAAAATTTGTTAGACTTAGCAAATACGCTCGGGAATGTGTTTCGTCCGAAGCTATTATGTGTAAACGCTTCGAGGATGGGCTGAATGAAGATATAAAAATGTTCGTTGGCGTTCTTGAAATACGAGAGTTCGTGGTACTTGTTGAACGAGCTTGTAAAGCCGAAGAGCTTAGAAAAGAAAAGCAAAGAGTTGATGAGGGAACTGGAGAGTTTCGTAAAAGATCCTCGGGAAGGTCTCTTCAACAGACATCGAAGAGATTTCGAGATGATGCGGGCCAGTTTAGAGGCACTTCGGGCCTTTTTGGACGAGATCGTGATCGACCCCCTGTGGGTACACGAGGCACTTCGGTCGCCAGTGTTGGGAATGAACGTCGAGACAGGACGAAATGTCGATATTGCGGTAAATGGCATTCGGGGAGTTGTAGATTTCCTGACCGCTCCTGTTACAAATGCGGATCAGTTGACCACTTCATTAAAGATTGCCCGAGGTTGTCGGGACAGAATGCAAATCAGAGTGGGAGACCGGGTGCTACCACTGCTCGAGGTAGACCATCTGGAAATATGGGCAATGCTAGTGGTGGTCAGAGAGGATCTAGAGATGATATAACCAGATCCGAAGCCCGTGCGCCTGCTAGAGCTTATGCTATACGTGCCCGCGAGGATGCTTCTTCGCCTGATGTTATTACCGGTACATTCACTCTCTTTGATACTAATGTAATTGCTTTGATTGACCCCGGTTCTACTCATTCTTACATATGTGAAACCTTAGCATCCAGTAAGACTTTACCTATTGAGTCTACTGAGTTCGTAATTCGGGTGTCGAATCCCTTGGGTCGTTACGTGCTTGTCGACAAAGTGTGTAAGAAATGTCCCCTGGAAATTCGAGGTTCCTGTTTTCCGGCGGACTTGATGCTTTTGCCGTTTGATGAATTGATGTTATCCTTGGTTTGGATTGGTTGACCGCGCATGATGTGATTGTGAATTGCAAGAGCAAGACTATTGATTTGAGGTGCGCAAATAACGAAGTAGTCCGAATTGAGTCTGCGGACTTGGAGGGGATGCCAGCTGTAATATCAGCAATGTTGGCATAGAAATATGTAAGAAAAGGGTGCGAAGCATACCTTGCGTATGTACTTGATGACGAAGAATTAGAAAAGAAACCCGAATCTGTGCCGGTGGTTTGTGAATACCCGGATGTTTTTCCGGAAGAATTACCGGGTTTACCACCTGTTCGGGAGGTAGAGTTTGGTATTGAGCTTGTACCTGGGACTACGCCGATTTCGATAGCTCCGTATCGTATGGCACCAACCGAGTTAAAGGAGTTGAAAGCTCAGTTGCAAGAACTGACGGATAGAGGTTTCGCTCGACCAAGTTTCTCACCTTGGGGTGCACCAGTATTGTTCGTGAAAAAGAAGGACGGAACCATGAGGTTGTGCATTGACTATCGTCAGCTGAATAAAGTGACGATAAAGAACAAATATCCGTTGCCGCGCATCGATGATTTGTTCGACCAACTGAAGGGAGCCTCAGTGTTCTCAAAAATAGATTTGAGATCGGGCTATTATCAGTTGCGAATCCGAGATATGGTCACTACGAATTCTTAGTGATGCCGTTTGGGCTCACTAATGCCCCTGCAGTATTTATGGATTTGATGAATCGGATCTTCAGACCATATTTGGATCGGTTCGTAGTGGTGTTCATTGATGACATTTTGGTCTATTCAAGAGACGAGACCGAACATGCTGAGCATCTGAGGCTAGTGCTGCAAATTTTGCGGGATAAGCAGTTATATGCTAAGTCAGTAAGTGTGAGTTCTGGTTAAGAGAGGTTAGCTTCTTGGGTCATGTGGTATCCGCGTCGGGTATTCGAGTTGACCCGAAGAAAATTTCAGCCATACTTGACTGGAAACCTCCGAGAAATGTTACTGAAGTTCGGAGCTTTTTGGGGCTCGCCGGTTATTACCGACGATTTGTCAAAGGTTTCTCGATGATAGCCACACCAATGACGAAGCTACTTCAAAAGGATGTTAAGTTCGAGTGGACGGAGAAATGTCAGAAAAGTTTCGACCAACTGAAAACTCATTTGACTGAAGCTCCAATTTTGGTGCAACCCGAATCAGGTAAAGAGTTTGTCATTTATAGTGACGCATCCCTACTTGGGTTGGGTTGCGTATTGATGCAAGAAGGTCGAGTCGTGGCCTATGCGTCGAGACAATTGAAGCCTCACGAGAGGAATTATCCGACCCATGAGCTCGAACTAGCTGCCATCGTGTTTGCTTTAAAAATATGGCGACATTATCTGTTTGGTGAGAAGTGCCATGTATTTTCGGATCACAAAAGTCTCAAATATTTGATGACTCAACGAGACTTGAATCTGCGACAAAGACGTTGGCTTGAGTTGTTGAAAGATTACGAGCTTGTCATTGATTATCACCCGGGAAAGGCTAACGTGGTTGCGGACGCCTTAAGCCGGAAGTCATTGTTTGCTTTACGAGCGATGAACGTACATTTGTCTGTCCTACCAGACAGTGTGTTAGTAGCTGAATTAAAAGCTAAACCATTATTGACTCACCAAATTCGTGAAGCTCAGAAAGTCAATGATGAATTGGTTGCAAAATGGGCTAAGTGTTTTCCGAACGAGGAATCGGAGTTTCAAATTGATGATGATGATTGTTTGAGGTTCAGAAATCGGTTGTGTGTTCCAAGGAATTCGGAACTCATTTCGATGATTCTGAACGAAGCCCATTGTAGCCGAATGTCAATTCACCCGGGGAGTACGAAAATGTACAACGATTTGAAACGTCAATTTGGTGGCATGGTATGAAACGGGACATCTCCGACTTTGTTTCGAGATGTTTGATATGTCAACAAGTGAAAGCGGAACATCAAGTGCCTTCAGGATTACTCCAGCCGATCATGATACCCGAGTGGAAATGGGATCGAGTCACAATGGACTTTGTGTCCGGACTGCCCTTGTCAGCAAGTAAGAAGGATGCGATATGGGTTGTTGTTGATAGACTGACTAAGTCGGCTCATTTCATCCCCGTACGTGCGGATTTTTCATTGGATAAACTAGCTGAATTGTACGTTTATCAAATTGTGAGATTACACGGGGTACCTGTTTCTATCGTGTCGGATAGAGATCCGAGATTCACCTCACGATTTTGGAAGAAATTGCAAAAAGCTCTGGGTACCAAGCTGCATTTTAGCACTGCTTTTCACCCCCAAACCGATGGTCAATCCGAGCGGATAATTCAGATACTTGAGGATATGTTGAGATGTTGCATCCTCGAGTTCAGTAGTTCATGGGAACGGTATTTACCTTTGATTGAATTCGCTTACAACAATAGTTTTCAATCAAGTATTAAGATGGCACCTTACGAGGCTTTGTACGGTCGTAAATGCCGTACACCATTGTTTTGGACCGAGCTCGGTGAAAGTAAAATTTTCGGAGTTGATTTGATTAGAGATGCTGAACAGAAAGTAAAGGTAATCCGTGAAAGTTTGAAGGTAGCCACGGATCGTCAGAAATCGTACACAGATTTGAAACGAAAAGACATCGAGTATCAGGTGGGAGACAAAGTGTTCCTTAAGGTTTCACCTTGGAAAAAGATACTCAGGTTCGGCCGTAAGGGCAAGTTGAGCCCAAGATTCATTGGGCCGTACGAAATCTCCGAACGAGTTGGTCCGGTTGCGTATAGATTGATTTTACCCCCGGAGCTTGAAAAGATTCATGACGTCATTCATGTTTCGATGCTTCGACGCTATCGATCTGATCCATCGCACATAATTAGCCCATCAGAGGTTGAAATTCAAGTCGACATGAGCTATGAAGAAGAACCGATGCGTATCCTAGCTCGTGAAGTGAAGGAGTTGCGAAACAAAAGAGTTCCACTAGTAAAGGTGTTATGGCTCAAACACGGGATCGAGGAAGCTACTTGGGAGACCGAGAGCTCGATGAAAGAACGATACCCAAACCTATTTACCGGTAAGATTTTCGGGGACGAAAATTTCTTAAGTAGGGGAGAGTTGTGACAGCCCAAAGTTGACCCTAGTCGGGAAGTGGTTTCAGGACCGCTAAACCGAGTCACCGAAATGTTTGAATGTGATACTTATTGTCTAGAATATGTAATTAAGAATGTGTGAAATTTCAAGCTTCAATTTGGTTGATTTCATGTGAATTTAGTCAATAGGACTTATGTGAGAAAATTCTAAAATGTGATAGGTCAATGTGTGAGGACCTATTAGTGCATGTGGACAAAGGGGGGACTTGCATGTCAAATTCCCCCCCTAATGAGTAGTGGCCGGCCATGACAAGGAATGATGGACAAAACATGTCATGAAACATGTTTTGTTAATGGAAGAATAAAATAAGGAGTATGGGTAATAAAGAAATGGAAACAAAAGAAAAAAAAATGTGTGGTTGCCCCCCATTGCCGTGAGCTAAAGAGAAGAAAGGAGAAAAATTTGTGTTCATCCTTTCTCACCTTCATTTAGCCTAAATTAGAAAGAAAAACAAAGAAAAAAATTTCTCATCCTTTGGTTCATCCTTGGCCAAAAATTTTAAGGAGGAAAGAAGAAGAAAGGTGAAGAGATTCGGCCATGCATGTAGCTAGGCTAAGGTATGTTTGATGATGTTCCATGAGATGCATGCATGTTTTAGTTGTTAGCTTGAGTTCTACCTAGCCCATGGTCTAAATCTTGCTATGTGATGGAAACGGCACTTGACCATGGATGCATCATTCTTGGTTGATGTTTGATGTTGTGGTGATGAGGCATGAGGATGAGTTAAGATTCGGCCTAGGTGGAGGTTGTGTTAATGCCATTGCATGCAAAATATGAAGCTTGTTAATGATGCATGTGATGATGGCTTGATGATTCTTGAACCTCCTTTTTAGCATTTTTGTGTGAGCACATATGTGCATTGGTTGCTAAATGGAGAAGAATCGGCTAGCAAGATGTGTGCTAAGGCCGAATGTAACTTTGCATGTTGATGAGCAATGCATGTGTTAAATCGATGAAAAGGGGGAGGATGCTTTACTAGTGTGTGTATATGTGTGTATTAAGTGTTGAGATCGACCCCAAAAATAGACATGCATATTCGGCCAAGGGGAAAGAAATTAGCTAATATGTTGTGTTGATGCATGATTTTTGCATGTATGAGACTTTAATGTCTAATGTATAAATATGGGCTAAGTGCCTTGTGTTCATCTTTTTGATGCCTAAATGATGAAATCAATTTATTTGTTTGATTAAGCTCAAGAGCAAAGGGGAAATAAATCCGATAAAGGGAAGGAAAAAGTGGTTGAATAGCTAGCGGAATCGTTCGACAACACCCGAGGTAAGTTCTTGAGTAAGAGAGCTTAAATTACGATGTGATTAAATCATGTTTAAGCAAATTAAAATCATGCTCTATGAGTGGCTATTGAGCCGAATGTGCAAGGATGGTGTGTGCCTTGTGATGAGTTTTGCTAATGAAAAAGAAATACGAATGTGCTATGAATTATTGTTAGAGGTGCATGATTAATTGAATGCTGTCCGGGCTAAGTCCCGAAGGCTTTGTGCTAAGTGAATATATCCGGACTAAGATCCGAAGGCATTTGTGCGAGATACAAATTCCGGGTTAAGCCCTGAAGGCATTTGTGCGAGATACAAATTCCGGGTTAAGCCCCGAAGGCCTTTGTGCGAGATACTAAATCCGGGTTAAGTCCCGAAGGCATTCGTGCGAGTTGTTAAATCCGGGTTATGTCCCGAAGGCATTGTGTGAGTTACTAAAACCGGGCTATGTCCCGAAGGCATTTGAACGAGGAGCTATATCCGGTTAAATCCCGAAGGTACGTGATTTGGTAATGAATGAGCTTGCTGTAAAATTCTAGCGAATACTCGAAAAACATCCCAATATGGGGATATGTTACGTATGTGTTGAATTTAATCGAGCCCTTACAAATAAATGTTCGCTCAGTTGATAAACGAGCTACCGGCCTTCGGCTAAGTTAGTCTATTGTGTATGTACATAAGGGTTGTTAATGTTGTGAAGTAAGTTTGATATCGGTAAATTGCGTATTATGAAATATTCCATGTAGCTAAATGTGTGTTATTCTTTGTTTATGCTGGAATTCCTTGCTCAAAACTTACTAAGCATAAATTGCTTACTCGTTACACTGCTCCTCTGTTTTATAGATTTTTGGTTCTCCAGCTATCGGACTCGGGATCTTGAAGTCGAAGTCGCCCACACTATCAAAGGCTCTTTTGGGTACTATTTTGGTTGAATCTTGATATGGCATGTATAGGACTACCCATTGTTGTTTTCGAGTACTTTATGAAATGTATAAGTGTACAGCCATGCGAAAATGGCTTGTAGAAGTGGAGTATGGCATTAGACCATTCGTGTTTATGAATGTATAGATGGTTTCATGATGTAACTATAGTTGGAATGGAAGTGTTGAGCAAATGATCAGCCACTGGAATGGCTAAGTATGATCATATGTGGGCTTATGTATGACAAGGCCCTAGTTGGTCCATGAAACCCCAAATTAGGTAAGGTTTACTTTGAAAACAGAAGCTGATAGCAGCAGTGGTGTGGATTGGAAAAATCACAAGAATTCGTAGGAGTGGAATTAAATAGTGAATAAATTATGTAATCGAACCTTGATGAATCTACTTTCATATGGAAGTAACGAAACAATCATAGGAACAGTACAGTAAGAGATATTCGGGTTCTTGTGGAACAGGGCCAGAACAGTTTCTGGATTCCCTGTTCCGACTTTGGAAATTCACTATAAATTTACCAGAGATAATTAGGGGTCATACCATATATGTATGGATTCCTCTCTGAGTCTAGTTTCCATAGAAACAAACGGCATCAGTATTGAAGCTCTGTGCAGAGAGATATCCAAGTCGTTATGGGAAAAGGTCAGTGTAGTCGACCCCTGTAACATGGGAGACTTTGACTACTAAACTGTACTAATTGGCCCGACCAAAAATTCTAGAAAAAAATAAATAGGTGGGGACATGAGTCTAGTTTCAGGGAAAAATCACAAAACTGATTTTCGAGTTGTGAAACTCAAGATATGATTTTTGAAGCGACTAGTACTCAGACTGGGCAGTGTCTGGAAAAAAAAATTTCAAAGTTTGTTAACATCTCGTGTCCGACTCCGGTGTCGGTCTCGGGTTCGGGCTGTTACACTTGTCAACAACCATAATGAATGAAAAGAAGGGGGTAAGCATTAATGCTTAGTAAGCTCACATGCAAATAGCAAGTAACATAATCATGAAATTCCACATAAAACATCATTTGCATAAACAACACCAAGACATTCATGTTTCATTTGTATTTAATATCTTTCTACGATTTCATTATACCAAGTTCTCAACCTGAGGATTTAAGCACATACCTATCAAATTTTCTCATTCACCACACTTACCAATATGTCACCTTCGTTTTAGGCATTCTTCTTATTCACTTAAGATTCACCCGTTGAACACATCGGAATATAATTCGAATACGCGGATTTCATGAACGTAAGTGCCATACCCGCAGCTAGACAAACTCAATAGCCTGCGAAACTTATGTAGCCAAGCTACCATGTAACCCGCCCATAAGTGAACTCGGACTCAACTCAACGAGATCGGGCGTTCGCATCCATAAGTGAACTCGGACTCAACTCAACGAGTTCGGATGCCTAGTTACATCTCACGAACTTGGACTCAACTCAACGAGTTCGAAACTCAAGTATCCTAGTGACATGTCACTTGTATTCTAATCGATTCCTAAGGTTCAAACGGGCTTTTTCCTCGATCTCACATCTTTTCCGTCTTCCACGGAATATCGAAACCGATACTCAGTGATAGTTCATACTCATCAAGTAATTCACATAATTACATATTATTCAGCAATAACCACAAAACATAACATTTCATGATAATAATATGCATCGTATCATATAAACAACATTAAATTGCTCAAAATGACAATTATGTTACTACATTTACACATGAACTTACCTCGATACAAAATTATTAGCAATCGAGCCTATTCTTCGTAAACTTTGTTTTTCCCTCGATCGCGACTTGAATCTTGTTTCTCTTGATCTATAATGCCAAATTAATCTTATTTAATACATACATTTATTAAAACAGCATTTAATACGAACTTTGGCAAAATTACATTTTTGCCCCTAAACTTTTGCATAATTACACTTTTGCCCCTAGGCTCGGGAATTAAACTTCATCCCTTATTCTTATGTCTTATGATGTGCTGATCATTTTTCCCTTCTATGACAACATCAAATTCTCATTGTAACATGTACTTATGACTATTAGGTATTTTATCGATTAAGCCATTTTACTCGTTTTCGCTTAAAACCGAGTAGCACAAGTTGTCTAACATAATTTAAAACCTCATATTCTATCATAAAACACCAAAATACACAAATTTCACCTATGGGTATTTTTCCAAATATCAACCCTAGGTTGAATTATTGCTAGCATAAGTTAATTCGAGTTACCGGGATTTCAAAAACATAAAAATCATTAAAAACGGGGATGAAATCACTTACTATGAAACTTGAAAGTTGAAGAAACCCTAGATATGGGGAGAGGTAAAATTCGGCAGCAACAATATGGAGAAGATGATGATTTTGTGTTTTTTTTCCCATTTTATTTCGTTTAATATACAAATGACCAAAATGCCCTTACTACTAAACTTGCCAAAAATTCCATCCATGTCCAATTTTTGTCCATAGACTTAGAAATTGGTCAAATTTCTATTTAAGGCCTCCTCATTAATATTCCAAAGCAATTTCATACTAAAAACTCCTAGAATGCAAGTTTTGCAAATTATTCGATTTAGTCCCTAATTTCAATTTAAGCACTTTAGGCATAGGATTTCATCACGAAATTTTCACACAATCATGCAGTCATATCATAAACATCAAAATAATTATAAAATAATTATTTCTATCTTGATTTGTAGTCACGAAACCACTATTCTGATTAGGCCCTAATTCAGGATATTACAACTCTCCCCCCTTTAAGGATTTTCGTCCTCGAAAATCTTACCGGTAAACAGGTGTGGGTATTGGTTTCTCATAGTTTCCTTAGGTTCCCATGTAGTCTCTTCTACCTCGTGCTTTTGCCACAATACTTTCACGAGAGTGACACTTTTATTTCTTAGTTGCTTGACCTCTCGAGCTAAAATCTTAATCGGTTCTTCTTCGTAAGTCATATCCGGTCGTAGCTCAACTTCTGTCGGTGAAATTATATGTGAAGGATCCGAACGATACCAACGTAGCATAGATACGTGGAAAACATCATGCATCCTCTGTAATTCAGATGGCAATGCTAACCGATAAGCTACTGGTCCAATTCTTTCAATTACTTCATAAAGTCCAATAAAACGCAGACTTAACTTACCCTTCCGTCCAAGTTTAAGGACTTTCTTCCATAGAGGCACTTTCAAAAACACCTTATCACCAACTTGAAACTCGATTTCCTTTCACTTCAAATCCGCATAAGATTTCTATCTATCTGAAGCAGCTTTCAAACAATCTCGAATCACTTTCACCTTTTCTTCGGTTTCTTTTATTAGATCAACTCCATAAATCTAATTTTCCTTAAGTTCAGTCCAATACAATGGCGTCCGACATTTACAACCATACAATGCTTCATAAGGTGCCATCTTCAAACTCGTCTGATAACTATTATTATAAGCAAATTCTACCAATGGTAAGTACCTTTCCCAACTACCTTGAAATTCCAATACGCAATATCTGAGCATGTCTTCAAGAATCTGAATTACCCTCTCTGATTGTCCATCAGTTTGTAGATGAAAGGTTGTGCTGAAATTTAACTTCGTACCTAATGCCTCTTGCAACTTTTGCCAAAACCATGAAGTAAATCTCGGATCTCTATCTGAAATGATTGATAAAGGTATTCCATGAAGTCTAACAATCTCACGGATATACAATTCAACCAATTTATTAACAGAATAATCCATACGTACCTGAATAAAATGAGCCGATTTAGTCAGTCTGTCAACTATTACCCAGATGGCATTTTTCTTCCCCGGAGTTAACGGCAACCCTGATACAAAATCCATAGTAATCCGATCCCATTTCCATTCAGGAACCATGATAGGCTGGAGTAATCCCGAAGGTACTTGGTGTTCAGCTTTCACTTGTTGACAAACTAAGCACTTTGATACAAACTCGGAAATATCTTTTTTCATTCCACTCCACCAGTACATTTTCTTCAAGTCCTTATACATTTTCGTACTGCCCGGCTAAACCGCCAAACAACCATTATGTGCTTCATGCAAAATATTTTGAATCAACTCATCGTTTTTAGATACACAAATCCGGTTTTTAAAAATCAAGCAACCATCAGAACCAATTCTAAAATCTGATCCCGTATCAGCTTCACACTGCTTTCTCTTGGCTTGCAAATCTTGATCATTTTTCTGAGCTTCACATATCTCTTATAAAAACATCGGTCTTGCTCTTAACTTTGCTAGAATCAAACCATCATCTGATACCTTTAACCGAGTGTTCATAGCTTTCAAAGCAAATAGCAACTTTCTGCTTAAAGCATCGACAACCACATCGCTTTTCCCGGATGGTAATCAATAACAAGCTCGTAATCTTTTAATAATTCCAACCATCTTCGCTGTCTCAAATTCAAGTCTTTTTGTGATGTTAAGTACTTAAGACTTTTGTGGTTGGTATATACCCGGCACTTTTCACCATGCAAATAATGTCGCCAAATCTTCAAAGCAAACACTATAGCAGCCAATTCCAAATCATGAGTCGGATAATTCCTTTCATGAGATTTTAACTGCCTTGAAGCATAAGCCACCACTTTTCCTTCTTGCATAAGTACACATCCTAAGCCATTTCGAGAAGCATCACTATACACTACAAATTCTTTACCTGATTCGGGTTGTACCAACACTGGTGCTTCAGTTAATAACTTTTTCAATTCTTCAAAACTCTGTTGACATTCTTCCATCCATTCAAATTTAACATCCTTTCGGAGTAGTCTAGTCATAGGAGCAGCAATCATAGAAAATCCATTTACAAACCGCCGATAATACCCAAGTAACCACAAGAAACTTCTAACCTCGGTTACATTTTTTGGTGGTTTCCAATCAACAATGGCTGAAATTTTACTAAGATCAACCCGTATACCATTATTTGAAACAATGTGACCAAAAAATTCAACTTCCCGAAGCCAAAATTCACTTTTACTAAACTTAGCATACAACTGCTTATCTCTCAAAGTTTGTAAAACTATCTTCAAGTGCTCAGCATGTTCTGTCTCATCTTTTGAATAAATTAAGATGTCATCTATAAACACCACAACAAATTTGTCCAAGTATGGTTGAAATATGCGATTCATTAAATCCATAAACACAGCAAGAGCATTTGTCAACCCGAATGGCATAACTAAAAATTCATAATGACCGTACCTTGTTCTAAAAGTAGTTTTAGGCACATCCGACTCTTTTACTCGCAGCTGGTAGTACCCAGATCTCAAGTCAATCTTTGAAAACCATGTCGCTCCTTTTAGCTGATAAAACAAATCATCAATTCTTGGCAACGGATACTTGTTTTTTATTTTCACCTTGTTTAATTGCCGATAGTCAACACACAATCTCATAGAACCATCCTTCTTTTTCACCAATAACACGGGAGCACCCCAAGGTGAAAAACTCGGTCTCACAAAGCCTTTATCAGTCAACTCTTGCAACTGCGACTTTAATTCTTTCAACTCTGCTGGTGCCATTCTATACGGATCAATCGAGATCGGAGTTGTTCCTGGTATCAAATCAATACCAAATTCTACTTCCCTGATTGGAGGCAAACCCGACAATTCTTATGGAAATACATCCGCAAATTCACACACTACCGGCACTGATTCAACTTTCTTTTCAACTTCTTTTGTATTAATTACATACGTCAAATAAGCTTCATAACCCTTTCTCAAATATCTCTAAGCCGACATCAAAGAAATCATACTAGATAATGCCTCTGATTTGTCTGGTTCAACCCGCAGAATTTCACCACTTTCACACTTTAATTCTATAACCTTTTCTTTGCAATTTACTATAGCATCATGCAATGTCAACCAATCCATACCCAAAATAACATCAAATTCATCAAACGGCAACAACATTAAGTCGACCGAAAAGTAATGACCCCGAATCATTAAAGGGCATTTCTTGCATACTTTATCAACTATCACACATTTGCCTAACGGATTAGACACTCTAATCATAAATTCTATGTTCTCAACAGGTATATTCATACTAGACACCAATTTCATGCACACATATGAATGAGTAGAACCGGGATCAATCAAAGCAATAACATTAACATCATAAAGAGAAAATATACTAGTAATCACGTCGGTTGATGAAGCATCTTCACGTGCCTTTATAGCATAAGTTCTAGCTGGAACCCTTGCTTCAGATTTAGCTGCTGAATCTCTGGCTACATTCTTGCTGCTTACTTCATTTCTAACTTTTCTCGAATATCTTCCTCTCGAGTCTGCACCACTAGCTTTTACACTCTGAAATTTTTCTTTCTCAGCTCTCTCTGGGCAGTCTCTAATAAAATGATCCGAAGAACCACACCGAAAATATTCATTCGCTCTACATGGGCCAAAATGATTTCTGCCACACCGCTGGCACTCGGGCTTAACGAATCTTGTATTTCCCACACTAGCCGTAGAAGTAATCTGAGATTTAGGACCCATATTTTGCTTCTTAAAATTTACATAT
Source organism: Gossypium hirsutum (assembly GCF_007990345.1). Classification (NCBI taxonomy): domain Eukaryota; kingdom Viridiplantae; phylum Streptophyta; class Magnoliopsida; order Malvales; family Malvaceae; genus Gossypium; species Gossypium hirsutum. The sequence goes on from NC_053427.1 coordinate 36,711,937, forward strand.
GATTGTCCAGCAGAAATTTGTGAGCGAGGATTCATATTTCTAGATTTTCTGGATTGCTGTGAGAATGAACTGCTCGTCGGTCTTTTCTTACAATTTCTAGTCTCAGCCTTTACTTTTTTCTTCTCTTTAAGTTGTTCTTCAGCCTTGCAAGCTCGATCAACTAGTACTACCATTTCTTTTAATTCAAGAATCCCAACAAATACTTTGATGTCTTTATTGAGTCCGTCTTCAAATCGTCTGCACATTTTAGCTTCTGTAGGAATATATTCTCTAGCATACTTACTCAACTTGATGAACTCCCTTTGGTATTCAGTAACTTTCATGTTCCCCTGCTTTAATTCAAGAAACTCTTTACGCTTTTGATCAATAAATCTTTCACTGATGTATTTCTTCCGAAATTCTTCTTGAAAGAACTCCCAAGTTATTTTCTCTTTCGGTACTACTGAAGTCAATGTCTTCCACCAATGATAAGCTGAATCCCTCAACAATGATATAGCACATTTTAAGCATTCCTCAGGTGTACAAGACAATTCATCAAATACTCGAATAGAATTCTCAAGCCAAAACTCTGCTTCCTCGGCATCATCATCAATATTTGCCCTGAATTCTTCGGCCCCTTGCTTACGGATTCTGTCAACTGGAGTTCTATGAAATTTCATCAGATTTACACTTTGAGGCATCGGGGGTACAGGTTGAGGAATCGAGGGAGGTGGGGGAGGTTGTGCATTCGGGTTCGTACAAACGAACTCAGTATACCAGGCACTCATCATCTGGAGAAAGGCTTCCTAAGCCCCTTCTCCTCCTCCTTGACCAACAGTAGGAGGTGGATTTTCAGTTGGCACCGCCCCTTCAGCCGGAGCTGGTGCATTACTCTCTACATCATCAGTCGCAACTGGATTGGGATCTATTTACTATAAAAAATCATTTAAAAAGGTCAGAAGTCATCATACTATCACAATATATATATGGCATGTATAGCAAAACCCGTACATACAACACATTAGTCCGAGAACCGACTAAACCTGCTCTAATACCACCAAATGTAACGCCCTCATGCCCGAGACCGTTGACAGAGTCGAGCTTGAGGTGTTACTAAACTTAATTAATCAATTTAACAGCTCAAACAATTTATTTTTAAAATTTCTAGACAAGCTGGCCAACTGCATCACAGTCGTTTAAAAATTCATATCCTGAGTTCTGAAACTTGAAATTAAATTCTGTAAATTTTTCTTGAAACTACACTCATATATCTATTTACTAATTGTTTTCTAGAATTTTTGGTCAGGCCAATTAGTACAGTTTATTAGTTAAAGTTTCCCCTATTTCAGGGTTCGACTACTCTGACCCCTGTGTATTACGAATCAGATATATCCCTGTACAGAGTTTCAATGACTATTCCATTTGTTTCTTATAAAACTAGACTCAATAAGGATTTCATAAATGAAAGATAAAACTCTTAATTATTTTTGTACAATTTATAGTGAATTTTTAAAGTCAGAAGAGGGGATATAGAGATCACTCTAACCCTGTTCCACCAAAACTTAAACATATCACAAAATATAACTCATATACCTGTTTTGTTCCATCCATATGAAAATATACTCATCAAGATTCAATTTCATAACTTACTCATCATTTAATTTCATTTCTACTATTTTTAATGATTTTTAAAATTTACATTACTGCTGCTGTCAGATTCTGTTTTATGGAAAATTTTACTTTACTATAGATTTTCATGGACTAAATAGCATTTTAAACATACATAACATCAAATATGACTTAGACTGGTCATTCCAATGGTTAATCATTTACAAACCCTTTTCTTGCCAAACCATAGCCATATCATAAGATCATTTACACAAAGTGAGTATTTTGCCATACATGCCACAAATTTAGGCCTTCGGATAGTGTGAACGAGTCTTCGACCTATCCCGATTCTCAAGCCGGCTTGTCAACAACTACAATGAATGAAAAGAAGGGGGTAAGCATTAATGCTTAGTAAGTTCACATGCAAATAGCAAGTAACATAATCATGAAATTCCACATAAAACATCATTTGCATAAACAACACCAAGACATTCATGTTTCATTTGCATTTAATATCTTTCTACGATTTCATCATACCAAGTTCTCAACCCGAGGATTTAAGCACATACCTATCAAATTTTCTCATTCACCACACTTACCAATATGTCACCTTCGTTTTAGGCATTCTTCTCATTCACTTAAGATTCACCCGTTGAACACATCGGAATATAATTCAAATACGCGGATTTCATGAACGTAAGTGTCATACCCGCAGCTAGACAAACTCAATAGCCTGCGGAACTTATGTAGCCAAGCTACCATGTAACCCGCCCATAAGTGAACTCGGACTCAAATCAACGAGCTCGAACGTTCGCATCCATAAGTGAACTCGGACTCAACTCAATGAGTTCGGAACTCAAGTATCCTAGTGACATGTTACTTGTATTCTAATCTATTCCTAAAGTTCAAATGGGCTTTTTCCTCGATCTCACATCTTTTCCGTCTTCCACGGAATATCGGAACCGATACTCGGTGATAGTTCATACTCATCAAGTAATTCACATAATTAAATATTATTCAACAATAACCACAAAACATAACATTTCATGATAATAATAAGCATCATATCATATAAACAACATTAAATTGCTCAAAATGACAATTATGTCACTACATTTACACATGAACTTACCTCGATACAAAATTATTAGCAATCGAGCCTATTCTTCGTAAACTTTGTTTTTCCCTCGATCGCGACTTGAATCTCGTTTCTCTTGATATATAATGCCAAATTAATCTTATTTAATACATACATTCATCAAAATAGCATTTAATACAAACTTTGGAAAAATTACATTTTTACCCCTAAACTTTTGCATAATTACACTTTTGCCCCTAGGCTCGGGAATTAAACTTCATCCCTTATTCTTATGTCTTATGACATTCTGATCATTTTTCCCTTCTATGACAACATCAAATTCTCATTGTAACATGTACTTATGACTATTAGGTATCTTTACCGATTAAGCCATTTTACTCGTTTTCGCTTAAAACCGAGTAGCACAAGTTGTCTAACATAATTTAAAACCTCATATTCTATCATAAAACACCAAAATACACAAATTTTATCTATGGATATTTTTCCAAATATCAACCCTAGGTTGAATTATTGCTAGCATAAATTAATTCGAGTTACCGAGTTTTCAAAAACATAAAAATCATTAAAAACGGGGCATGAAATCACTTACTATGAAGCTTGAAAGTTGAAGAAACCCTAGCTATGGGGAGAGGTAAAATTCGGCAGCAACAATATGGAGAAGATGATGATTTTGTTTTATTTTTCCCATTTTATTTCGTTTAATATACAAATGACCAAAATGCCCTTACTACTAAACTTTCCAAAAATTCCATCCATGTCCAATTTTTGTCCATAGACTTAGAAATTGGTCAAATTTCTATTTAAGACCTCCTCATTAATATTCCAAAACAATTTCATACTAAAAACTCCTAGAATGCAAGTTTTGTAATTTATTCGATTTATTCCCTAATTTCAATTTAAGCACTTTAGGCATAGGATTTCATCACGAAATTTTCACACAATCATGCAATCATATCATAAACATCAAAATAATTATAAAATAATTATTTCTGTCTCGAATTTGTGGTCACGAAACCCCTATTCTGATTAGGCCCTAATTCGGGATATTACAAATGGCACCGAAAGAGTTAGTGGAGCTTATGGCTCAAATTTAAGAGTTACTGGATCGAGGGTTCATCTTCCAGAGGAACTTCCATCCCTTGCTTGTGATTTTGATGATCAGTTTTGTTGATTTTTGTGTTTTTGGGACCCTTGTAGCATGAACTAGCTAATAGGGGACTATTTTTGTGAAATGGTTGATAGTCTAGGGATTTTCCATGAAAGGATTTATGTTGTTTGCTGAATTTTTATGTAAGAAAATGTGTATTGGTTGTGTAATAAACAACTTTTGTGAAAGGATTTTCATGGAAAACACCTAAAAGGGCTATTTTGTAAAAGTTATAAAATAGGTTGTAATTGTGTAAAATAGTGGAAATTTGGGGTTGTCATAAGAGTAATAATTGGTCAGTTAGGCTTGGCTAATAGGGGAATTCGATAAAAATTGATTTTCGGACCTAAGGGTAAAATGGTCATTTTGCTAAAAATGTTAATTTTGATTGTCCAAATTTATTTAGTGATTAAAGGAGTGAATTTCATCATGTTAGATCAAGAAAATCGAGATTTGGTCTTAAATCGAGAAAGTGCATGGTTAAAGACAAAAAGAGAATAATTAGCAGAAATTACATTTGAGGTAAGTTCGCGTCATTAAATCAGCATGATATTTATGCCATTGTTATTATACTTGAAAATCTATCTTCCCATGATTGTTTTAAAGTTTAGGTTTATGATATTGTATATGAGAAAGTGATGTCAAATGTAAATAACATTTATGTGTTGATTGAATGCTTGGAGATTTGATGGAATATGAGATTCCATTGGAACGAGTAAGTTGTATGTAAATAATACAACTACATTATTATTATATGTGTTTAAATTGATATAGCATGAATTGCTTGGTTGTGGAAATGATTATGTATAATGAATATTGAGATAGTAGAATTCCCGTTTGAACCTTAAGAAACAATTCGGATATTCATGTCATGACATTTGGGTTATTTGTGTGCTTGTGTAAGACATGTTTGGGACATGCATCGGCCACATCATGAGTGTAACACCCCTTACCCGTACCCGAGGCCGGGATAAGGTACGAGGCGTTACCGGACAAACATACAAACATTAAACTAAAATACGGGCCATAAAATTTCATTCATATTTCAAAACGTTCATTTACTTACACATAGTCCTTTATTTGAGTCTACGAAGCCCAAAACATACTTTAGAAAGGGTTTGGGACTAAATCGAGAACTTACGAAAATCTTGGAAATTTCATGCTTTAAGGCTCCACACGCCCGTGTCCCAAAGTCGTGTTCCATACACGGCTGAGACACATGGTCGTGTCTCTGCCTGTGTGGAATATACCTAGGCTATTTTCCAAGCTTTGGTCAACCTTAATCTCTTACACACTTATACAAAATCAAAAGCATATAACATGGTATTCATTTAATAATTAAATATTCTCAATTAAACCACAAACATAGCATTTGTATGTCATCATACATGTGTCTCTCATACTCATTTTACCTTGTTTATTATAGTACCACTTATACATTTATACCAAGATTATCATCTTACCAAATATCTTCAGCTTAATCATCAAGCATTCATATTTAAAACTAGATCATATCTTTATAAAATACCACTATTCAGATGCGCAAAATAACATGTTTGCCTGAAACATTTCAATTCAACTCCATACCCAACAAGCATTACATTGAGACTAGTCATATATATATATACATGTCATGATACATATCATTCTCTTTCTGTTTTCTTATAAACACATATCATTTATTTCATTATATCAATATTTCATATACCATAGTTTCCATGTATTCCACATATATTTATTTTCCTTCTCCTCCTCTCTATTCCACATCCTTAATGTATATAGCATTCTTGTGAGTACGATTTCACAATTTACTAATAAATGCTCACATCAAACTGTCCACACGACTCATAGTCACTTACTTATTTATAATTTGAGCTACAGAGATCCAAATTAAGATCTGTAAATTTACCCTGAAACTAGACTCACATATCTTTCCACCATAAAATTTTCATAATTTTTGGTTTAGCCAATTAGTACAGTTTATTCATTAAAATTTCCCCTGTTTCACTTTCTGACAGTTCTGACCTCTCTTCACTAAAAATTATTTATCTCATAGTACAGAACTTGGATAATGTCCTTGTTGATTTATATTGAAAATAGACTCATTAAAGATTTTAAAAATATAAGTTTGAGCCTCTAGTTATTTTTCTCCAAATTTTTGTGGTTTTCCAAAGTCAGAACAGGGGATCACGTAATCATTCTGAACCAGTCTCACGAAAACATAAATATCTCAAAATATAGAACTCCTTTTCTTTCTCTGTTTCTTTTATATGAAAATAGACTCACTAATATTTAATTTGATATCTCATTAAGTCTCTGATTCAATTTCTAACGATTTTGGTGATTTTTCAAAATTACATCATTGCTACTGTCCAAAACAGTTTAATTGCTAATTCATTCTTTCACACTTTCTTTGTAATAACCTCATTTTAACATACATATCACAAATCATTTTCACCGCATTTCATACTCCACAAGTATAGGCCCATGATCACAAGATCACCATAAAATCATCCTCATGTATAACTTACTTGTTCATGACCTTACCACATCCTGGTCACTTAATGAACACATCATTCACATAACCAAGTTCCTGCACTTATTCATCACAAAACTCACAAAGCCATACATAGAGAGTCTCTCGTTGAACACTTCAGATCAATCCTCAATACTTGGTGGTTTTAGCACATAGCTCCACCCATCATACAGTTCGGCTCTCTTGTACACATGGTGAACACTCAGTACCACCCATGTGACCTAGCCAATTTATCTCGTAGCTCTCTTGTCTACATGGTGTCCTTTACCTAGAACCACGCATGCGACCTAGCTACATATATCCCATAGCTCTCTTGTCTACATGGTGTACACATAGTATCACCCATGCGACCTAGCTACATCATAATGTCTTGTAGCTCTCTTGTACACATGATGTGCACTTAGCACCATACATGTGACCTAGCTACATACTATCTGTATCATCCAATCTTTCCGAAGGTTCAATCGGGATTTTTCACTCTTTTCCAACAATTTCACCAATCAAGTAATTATCGACAAACATATTTCCAATATTATTATAAAATATCATAATACAAGTAATATTGATGTATTACTTACATATAAACTTACATCTCATTTAATATCAAGGCAATAACACATTGCCTTATTAAAAATCATATGAACTTACAACTTCCCATAATGTCCATAATCAAAGAAATCACATTTATGTATGATAATTCAATGCACTTCATGTACCATAGACATATTTTTAAATCAATTCATAAACTTGGCACCATAATCATTTAATTTAACATAATTCAATTAATTCACTAAATTTAACTTTCAAATATAAATTACAGCATTATTGTTGTATTATTACCATACCAACTTACATACTTTCAACACCTCGGTAATCATAATAAATATATCAATTCTACATTGAAACATGCATAAATTAATGCTTATTATACATATGAACTTACCTCGATACTAAAACGGTCATTTTACCAACTTTTCCAATTTTCGATTTTTCTCTCATTCTAGGTTCAAATCTCGTTTTCTGGGATCTAAAACATCATATTTTACTTATTTAATTAATTTCTATTCAAAAAAACTCCTTAATTCAAAATTTTGCAAAATTACAATTTTGCCCCTAAACTTTTGCATATTTACACTTTTGCGCCTACGCTCGGGAATTAAACTTCATCCCTTATTCTTATGTTTTATGACATGCTGATCACTTTTCTCTTCTATGGAAACGTCAAATTCTCACTCTAACATATACTTATGACTATTAGGTATTTTTACCGATTAAGCCCTTTTACTCGTTTTCACACAAAACCGAGTAGCACAAGTTGTCTAACATAATTTAAAACCTCATATTCTATCATAAAACATCAAAATAAACACATTTCACCTATGGGTATTTTTCCAAATATGAACCCTAGCTTAAATTATTGCTAGAATAAGTTTAATCAAATTACCGGGATTCTAAAAACGTAAAGAACTTGAAAAACGGGGTTAGAACGGACTTACTATTGAGCTTGGAAAGCTTGAAAACCCTATCCATAGCTTCCCCCATGCTAATTTCGGCCTCCATGAAAAAGATGAGTCAATTTTGGCTTTATTTTCCCTTTTTATTTCTTTTAACAGACTTACTATTGAGCTTGGAAAGCTTGAAAACCCTATCCATGGCTTCCCCCATGCTAATTTCGGCCTCCATGAAAAAGATGAGTCAATTTTGGCTTTATTTTCCCTTTTTATTTCTTTTAACCCTTCCTTACTAAACTTTCAAAAATTCCATCCATGTCCAATTTTTGTCCATCACTTAGAAATTGGTCAAATTGCTATTTAAGACCTCATAATTAATATTTCAAAGCAATTTCATACTAGAAACTTCTAGAAAGCAAGTTTTTCAACTTATTCAATTTAGTCCCTAACTTCAAATTGAGCACTTTATGCGTAGAATTTCTTCATGAAATTTTCACACAATCATGCAATCATATCATAGACCTCAAAATAATCATAAAATAATTATTTCTATCTCGAATTTTGTGGTCTCGAAACGTCTGTTCCAACTAGACCCAATTTTGGGCTATTACAATGAGAGCCAGTGTAAGACCATGTCTGGGACATGGCATCAGCATTGAAACGAGAGCTAGTGTAAGATATGTCTGGGACATGCATCGGCTACGAGATTTGTCTGTGTAAGACCATGTCTGCGACATGGCTTCGACACGGATATACGAAAGCTAGTGTAAGACCATGTTTGGGACATGGCGTCGGCCTCGATTTTGATAGTCAGTGTAAGACCATGTCTGGGATATGGCATCAACTTGATGGATGGGCCAGTGTAAGACCATGTCTGGGACATAGCATCGGCATTACACACTATGTTTGAGGCTTAGTGAATATCCAATAACTTTTCGAATGGTTCAACAGTGAGAGTTACGATTTAAGCTAAATAAGAAATGTTATGACCATATTGTGAGTGGTACAGGTACTTACATGAAATTGATGAGATATGAATTCAATTCATGTTATATGATTAGTAAGGAATGAATATGAGCATGCTGAGTAACACAGGTATGTATGCCAAGCTCATGAGAAATGATTTTATTTTATGGTGCATATTTAGTGAAGATGTAAATAGGTAATTCATGCTTATGAGAATGATTTTGTGATTACCTTGTGATTATTGGTCTATACTTATGATGTATGGATATTTAAACTTACCAATGTGGTGAAAATGAATTAATATGGTGTGATAAACGTAGTATCGTTAATTTACACTAAGATAGTTTTGGACAGCAGCCATAGCCCGACTTTAAAAATCCACCAAAAATTTTAGAAATTTAGTTAGAGGCTAAATAAAACATGAAATTAAATCCTAATTAGTCTAATTTCACATAGAAGAAATGGTGTAAGTAAAATAGTTTCATATTAAGAAATATTTAAATTCTTGTGAGACTGAGTCAGAATGACTTCGAAATCCCCTGTTCTTAATTTAGAAAATCATTTAAAATTAAAAAAAAATATTTATGAGTTATAATTTATATGATTATAATTATTAATGAGTATATTTTCAATAGAAATAGATGGTAACATCATCTGAGTCCCGTATTATGATTAAATTATTTTTTAGTGAAGAGGGATCAGAACTGTCAAACAGCAAAAAAGGGTAACTTTAAGGAATAAACTGTACTAATTGGATTAACCAAAAATTCTAAAAATTTTATGGTAATACTATATGTGAGTATAGTTTCAGGGAAAATTAGCAGAACTTAAGTTGGAGTTTCGTAGCTCCATATATAAATAATTTAGTGACTGTGACTCGAGAAAATAGCTTGACTAGAACATGAGTAAAAATGCAAATAGGGTTGTATTACCATGAGAAGCAAGTTGATAAATTGCTTATTATTTTCATACGGTCTTACTAAGCTATAAAGCTTACTCCCTTTCCTTTAGTGTTTTCAGGTTAGCTCGAGGCTGGAGAACATCGGAGACAGCATCACACTATCAAGTCGCTACTTTTGGAATAATGAAGCAGATATTAGAAATTTCAAGTGAGTGGCATGTATAAGGATCTAGTTGATTGACACGTATTATTTTGCTTTGGCCAAATGTGTTGGCTTATATTGAGTTATATGTATATGGTCATGAGATGTGGCTGATATTGATTTTGGCTTGTAAGCCTAGCTATTCATGTCATGTCTAATGTTTATAAGGTGATTATGTTTGTTTGCCATGCATAATTAGTAATAAGATGTGTGTTGGATGTATGTTCTATGAACAATTGAGGTGGTCATAGTCATGTAGTAATCACACGTTATAAACACAACGTGATAATGATTAAACTTGAGTGCTTGATGGATAAGTTGGTAACCATAGTATAATGGTAAAAGTGGTCATCAAAATGACAAGTTTTATGAATGTGAAATAAGGAATCTAGACTTGGCATTGCATGAGTAGATGCATTACTTGTAAGAGGACATGAGAATGTTAAGAATATGTCTTAATAAAGAGTCTTCAATCACTAAAATGATGCCATGATTTGCAATTTTGATGTGCATAAGGCTGTAAGAGATTATGGGTAACATGAAGGCTTGGAAAATAGCCTAAGTGTTGGCCACACGGGCTGAGACACAGCCGTGTGTCTCAACCGTGTGAGGGACACGGCCTAGAGAGATGGGAGTGTGGCCTGACCTTGTCAGGGACACAGCTTGGAGACACGGGGGTGTGGCCCGACTGTGTGGTTCGATGTGCATGTTGACGTCATAAATAGAGAGTTACACGGCCTGAGGACACAGACGTGCAAAAGGCACACGGGCGTGTCCCTATGTCCACCCGGGTGTGTGACCCTGTTTCATGGGAAAACTTTCTAAGTTTTCCTGAAACTTTTCAAATTTCTCGGTTTAGTCCTGAATCGATTCTGATGAATGTTTTGGGTTCATAGACCCAAATAAGGGACGACATGCATGTGTTTGAAAGGTTTTGGATTAAAAGAGATTTTATGGCCTGTTGTTTTGCATGAATGTGTAAGTTTAAGTCCGGTAATGCCTCGTACCCGGTTCTGGCATCGGACATGGGTAAGAGGTGTTACAATAGGTGCCTATTATGTAATTATTGGTTCTAGAGTGCTTGGGCGTGCTTTTCCAGTAAAACGATACTAGGTGTGTACCCGAAACACTAAAAACAAGTTCCAACGAAAAGTTGAAAAAGCCTAGTACCGGTACCACACGGGCGTGTGGTAGCCTGTGTGGCAGGCCGTGTGACTAAACACGGGCGTGTGAATGACGAGCCAGGCCGTGCGCACATGACACAGGCGCATGACATGGCCATGTGGTGGCCCGCGAGGCTGTATGCGAGACACAGGCTCGACTAATTGGGTCAGGTGCGCCACACGGGCATGTGGACCCACACCAGCATGTAGTGTAACACCCCTAACCCGTATCCATCGTTGGAATAGGTTTATGAGGCATTACCAAATATTACATGTCATTAACATACATTTATGCATTCATTATCGTAAACTATTCACAAACATTCACATTGTCCCTTACAAGGTTATACAAAACCTTAAAACATGCTTAAGAGTGGTTCGGGACTAAATCGATAACATTTACAAACTTTAGGAAATTTAGAAAATTTTCGTAAATTACAAGGTCACACGTCAGTGTGAACAGGCCATGCGTCTCACACGGTTACCAGACATGCCTGTGTCATAGACCGTGTGAAAATAGGCATACATACTGACTTGCACCACAGGGTCGAAGACATGCCAGTGTGCCTTGGCCGTGGTCGAAACTAACTTGGGTCACATGGCTAACCACATGCCCGTGTGTCTAGCCCGTGCTTGAGACTAACTTAAATTCGTAAAGCTACCCTGGGGGACACATGGCCGTGTAACATGACCGTGTGTTGCACACGGCTGAGACACACGCTCGTGTCTCTACCCATGTGGAAAAAATAAGCTATTTGTAAAGCCAATTTTCCACCCTAATCTCAAGCACACAAAGCAACCAAAATAGCATCATTCCAATACTTATAGGCAGCCAAATTCACCAAAACATACACATATCATGCCATCTAAACACAACTATTTCAACATAACATAAACAAGCCATACATAAGACATCAAATACATATTATTAACCTTTCAAGCACATATCATAAGCCAACTTAAATGGCTTAAACATACAAACATTTACAGCCAAAAGTAAGCCAAATCTCATGGCTATAATCTTAACACAAAGCATATCATATACTCACTAGCCTATACATGCCAGACATTAAAATTTACAACTTCAAAAGTACTAAAATATCGTTTGATAGTGTGACAATGATCCTTAACGATCCTCGAGCTCGCTGTAGCTTCAATAATCTATAAAACAACTGAAAAACACACAAGCTTTCGAAAGCTTAGTAAGCCATATAGAAATAAATTATCATAAATCACAATTATAAACCAATTCATTCATATGAATCATGGCATAACACAATAGCAAGTTCATATTTCTCATTTAGCTCAATTGTTCATAATCATTTACTTACAAGTACATCACATTTGCATGTAGCTCACATATCAAAAGATCATATTCATACTCGCCTTTCATTGCCAAATTCCATATATAGTTCATACGTACCTGAATCGGATATACATTCACATAGTTATTCACTTCTTGGGATGCTTGTTGAACCATACAAAATCAAATAGGATACGCAGATAGCTTAGAAAGCTCGTACAATGACAACATCCTAGACGTGGTCTTATATGTAATAAAATATCGATGCCACTATCCCAGATAGGGTCTTACACGAAATCAAATACAATGCCGATGTCCTAGACATGGTCTTACACGTAAATCTCAAATCGATGCCAACGTCCCAGATGTGGTCTTACACGAAATCACATATCGGAATCCTATATCATGACATATGTATCCTAACCATTCCTACGATTCGTACGGGACTTTTCAGACGTCGTCACATTGTTGGAACTTTCTCAAATTTCTCATGTTCAACTCAAATATCCATTCATCACTATTCATTAACATATAAGAAGTAATAATTCAAGTGAAAAACATTTATTTGTATATCGACTTACCTCGTACTTATTCGAACGGATGAAATTGGCTAATCAACTACTTTCGACTTCCCCGATCTAATTTTGTTTTCTTTGGTTCTTGATCTAAACACATTCAAATTTAACTCTTTTATTCACCAAATCATTCAATTCAATCCATTTACACGTATTTAGGGCATTTTACAAATTAGCCCTCATATTTTCACATTTTAACACTTTAGTCCTTAATCACAAAAATCACAAAATATACAAAATTTCTATATACACATGCTTAGCCAAATTTTCCCTTAGCTCATATAAGCCCACATATTTCATTTATTTCACATTTTAGCCCCTCAATTTCTCATTTTCACAAATTAGTCCAAAATACTCAAATTCATGAAAATTTTAAATACAAAACATATTAACCCAACACATATCTTTCATTTTCCATCAACTAACATCATAAAGCTTACAATTTCATCAATGGCATAACTCAAATTCATCACCAAATTCAGAAATTCAAGCATGGGTTAGCTAGAGTAAGAAACAAGCACAAAAACATAAAAATCATCAAAAACTAATTCAAAACGGACTTACATGCTTGAACAACAATGGTCGAACCCTAGCTTGGTCTTTTTCTTTCTTGTTCTTTTGATTTTCGGCTATGGATGATAATGGATGAACAAAATTTGATTTTTGTTTTAATTATATTAACATAATATACTAAATACCATAATAACCTTTATTAAACCATTATAAAATCACTTAATGGATGTCCATTAATTTCAATTTCCACTATCAATGGTTGAATAACAACCTAAGGACATTTGGTTTAAATAGCCATAGCATTTAAGCACTTTTAACATATAGCAGGTCATTTTTTCATTTTACGCGATTAAGTCCTTTTATAAATCGAGCACATAGACGATAAAATTTTCACACAAAACTTTCACACATATCTTAGCACATGCCGTAAACACATAAAATAATATTAAAATAATTTTTTGACCTCAGATTCGTGGTTTTAAAACTACTATTCCGACTAGGGTCTAAACCAGACTATTACAAATCTCCCTCCTTAGGGATTTTTGTCCCCGAAAATCTTACCATTGTACAGATTCGGATATTGCTGCCTCATAGCATCTTCAGGTTCCCATATGCTTCTTCGACACCGTGTCGATGCCACATTAGTTTTACTAACCAAATTTTCTTATTTCGCAGTTCTTTAATCTCGCAAGCTAAGATACGGATCGGTTCCTTTTCATAAGTCATATCAGACTGAATTTTTATTTCAGACGAAGTAATCACATGCGAGGGATCAAATCAATATAGTCGAAGCATTGATACGTGAAACACATTATGAATCATTTCTAATTCAGGTGGTAACAATAATTTATAAGCAACCGGCTCGATACGCTCGATAATCTCATACGGCCCGATGAATCTCAGACTTAACTTGCCTTTATAGCCAAATCAAAGTATTTTCTTCCACGGAGACACTTTCAAAAACACTCTATCCTCAATCTGAAACTCAATATCTTTTTGTTTCAAGTTTTCATACGATTTCTATCGATCTAACACTGCTTTGAAACTTTCACTAATCACTTTTACTTTTTGCTCAATTTCTTTAATCAAATTGACCCCGTGTGTGACAGCCCTAATTTGGCCCTGGTCGGAAAGTGGTTTCGGGACCACAAAACTGAGTCATAAAAATAATTAACCGTTATAATCTATGCTTACTGTATGTGTACATGCACGTGCGAAAGTTTCATGTTTTAATTTTATCATTTGTATGTGAAATAGATTAAATAGGGCTCTTGTGAAATAAATGTGAAAGATGATAGGTTAAACTCAAAGTGGTGTAATAATGCATGTTAGAAAAAGGATGGGTTTGCATGTCAAATATCCATTTTTGACAATTAGTAGCCGGCCATGATGAAGTGATATATAAAAATATGTATTAATTATTAGTTAATGGCTTTATATTTTATAGTATAGATGAATAAAATGAAAAGAATAATAGAAAGAATGGGAAGAAAACAAAGTCTTAACTTTGTTCTTCTTAGCCGAACCAAAAGGGAGAAAAAGGGGAGCAAACATTCGGCCATTTGAAACCTAAGGAAGGTTAGTAAATCAAGTTAGATTTTTGAAATTCTAGTTTGTTTTAGGTTACTCATCATGCTACTTACTTAGCCCATGCCAAAACTTTGAATTTGGATGGTTGAATTGAACATTCGGTTATGGTAGATAAGGAAGGAATTTGATTTTTATCTTTAAGTTTTGATGAAGAAATTGTTGATGAAAGAAGTTGATCTTGTTAAAAACTATAATTTCTAATACTCATATGTGTAATAGCCGAACATAGACTTTGCTTAATGTCTTGAACAAATGTCGATTAGGTGTTTTGAAATGGATAAATTAGGTGCTTGATTTCCTAAAGGTTTGACATAGTACATGATATTTTTGTTAGTATGATTTCGAAGAATTTGAGTAATGTTATGTATAAGTAAAATTATTAGGTACGGTCTTGGCGGTATATATGTACAATTGATCTATTTATCTAATAATATCTAGGGTGATAAATAATTAAATAATATGTATACAAAGAATGTGTGAAAGAGTGAATTGGCAATAATCTCTTTAGGACAGCAGCAGTAAAGTGATTTTGGAAAAATCACTATAAATTGTGGGAGTTGAGTTAGAAGCTGAATAAATTATGTAATTAAAGCTTGATGAGTCTAGTTTCTTATAAAATAAACTATAAAAGTAAAAGAATTGCCGATAATGAGATAATTGAAGTAATGTGGGACAGAGTCAAAATGACTTCTAGATCCCCTATTCTGTTTTTATAAAATCACTATAAAACATATAAAAATGTTAAAATGATGAAATTTATATGCTTAGACTCCATAATGAGTCTAGTTTCAAATTAAATAAACAAGGACATGTTTTGAATTCTGTACAATGAGAAATTTATTTCGTAGTGAAGAGTGGTCAGATTAGTCAAATAGTGAAACAAGGGAAACTTTAAGAAAAATCTGGTATTGATTGGCCAAACTAAAAATTCTGAAAATTTTATGAATAAAGGATATACGAGTCTATTTTTAGGGAAATTTTATGTCAATTTATTTGGAGTTTCGTAGCTCCAGTTATAAATAATTTGGTGATTGTTGCTCAGGAAGACAGCTTATTGTGAATTTGTGATTATGAGGTAATCATTGATAAAAATTTGTTAAGGAGTTGCTTAATGTTTTCTTATAAGCTTACTATAATCTGTATGTGTGAAAGTCGAATTTATATGTATTATATTCTGAAAATAATATTTGAATAGTCGATTAATGATTAGTTTAAAATTTGTTGAATTAAAGCTCAAGAGCATAGGGGGCAATTTCGAATAAGGGAAAAGAGAAAGCAATCGAGTAGCCTATCCGCAGTTGTTCAAATAAATCTGAGGTAAGTCTTTGAGTAATGGAACTTAGCTTATGATTTGATTAAACAATGTTATATATTTATATATATAGCACAATAAATAAATTGTGACCTGATGGTTTCTCTTGATTTACATATTGAAATAAATGGGTAGTGCATCGGCTTGTAGTCGAATGGTTATAGAAAATCATGTAGAGTAGCGAAACGGAATCGTGTTATTTGTATGAGCTGTTGAGCCGAAAATGGAATGATGGATAATTATGTTGTGTTTGTGATCTAATAATGTAAATAAATTGTTAATGATTTATAATATAAATATATTTTGTGCATGACAATTGAGGATTATATCCGGGTTAAGTCCCGAAGGCATTCATGCTGGTTGTTATTTCCGGGTTAAGTCCCGAAGGCATTCGTGCTGGTTCTTATTCCCGGGTTAAGTCCCGAAGGCATTTGTGCTGGTTGTTATTTCCGAGTTAAGTCCCGAAGGCATTCATGCTGGTTGCTATTTTCAGGTTAAGTCCCGAAGGCATTTGTGCTGGTTGTTACATCCAGGCTAAATCCCGAAGGTAATTGGGTTGGAAATGTGCGATCTTGTCGTAATAATTTCTATTGATGGGCTTACAACCCTAAGATGATCAGGTATGCACCGTATATACATTGAAATTAAGTTAAGATTGACTATGAGCATGTAAGTATATGGGTTGAAGTGTGAAGTAACATAAGTATGTGATTTTTGCGTATTTACATTTATTTAGCCTTGTAATCAAATTAGATGTATTCGGCATAATTATGAGGTTAGTTGGGTAAAAAGAGATTATCTATATACGAATTCATGTTTAAGGAAAAATTTAAGATGACATGTATCAACAATTAGGGTATATTTAATCATGACTACATTTAGTCAGAAAGATGATGAGCCTTATGAATGCTATGCTTTAGTTATAAATGATTTCATTACTTAAGACTTACTAAGCATCGAAATGCTTACTCTTTTTGCATTCATTCCCTGTTTTATAGAATTTGTTCGTGAACTATCGGACTCGGGAGATCCAAAGTCGAAGTTGTCAACACTATCTAAACCTTTCGGTACTCTTGTAAATGAAACTTGATAATGGCATGTATAGGATTGACTTTTGATGTTAATTACGTATCTTTTTGGTGATGTATATATGTATAGCCATGCAAAAATGGCTTGTTAAGTTATTATATGCGCTCCACAAAATTAATGTGTATGTGTGGATGATAATCGATTAATGTTTTAAATGTTTTGATGTGAATTAAACTTAGGAATGAATTAAGGTACTATTTAAATTGAGAAGATTGCTTTGCATAGTGTATAAACGAAATTCGAATTCAATGGTATGCTATCGGAAATTACCTGAGTATTGTCAAATGAATTTTCGTACTTATTTGGTAATATTCCTTACCCCTCCGGCGACGAATAATGGTTAGGGGTGTTACATTTTATTGGTATCAGAGCCACGGTTTAGTCGATTCTAGGACTACCGTAAGCTATACATGCCATTATGTGTTAATACGATAGTGTGGTGATTTCTGACAATTAAAAATGTTTTATTTTGTATAGTAATGGATCCCGATCGAGTAATAGCTGATGATGTTGAGAGTGTAGCGCCTGCTCCTGCACGCGGGACCGCGCCAATAGACTCTCAACCTATAGCAAGCAATCAAAATGACGAGGCTAGACAAGCCTTTTATAACGTGATGAATGATTGGTTTAACCAATACATTCAAACTAATACGGCTGCTCCACAACCCCCATTTCCAACAAATACACCCCCTGCACCCACAATACCTCCTGTAATTGATCAGATGAAGTTGAACAAGCCCCCAGTTAACAGGATTCGAAAGCACGAGGCTACTGAATTTAAAGCTACAGACTGTGATGATGCCGAGCAAGCTGAATTTTGGTTGGACAATACTATTCGAGTACTTGATGAACTATCTTGCACACCCGATGAATGCCTAAAGTGTGCTATATCTTTGCTACGTAATTCCGCCTATTATTGGTGGAATACATTGGTTTCTGTTGTACCCAGAGAGCGAGTGACGTGGGAGTTCTTCCAAACTGAATTTCGAAAAAAATATATTAGTTAGAGGTTCATCGATCAGAAACGGAAAGAATTTCTTGAACTTAAACAAGGTTCCATGTCAGTTACTGAATATGAACGGAAGTTCGTCTGACTTAGCAGATATGCTCGGGAATGTGTATCGTCTGAGGCTATTATGTGTAAACGCTTTGAAGACGGGTTAAATGAAGATATTAAAATGTTTGTTGGTATTCTTGAAATCAGAGAGTTCGTGGTACTAGTTGAGCGAGCTTGCAAAGCCGAGGAGCTTAGTAATGAAAAAAGGAAAGCTGATGTTGGAACTAGAGAGTTTCATAAAAGATCTTCGGGAAAGCCTTTTCAGCAATCATCGAAGAAATTTCGAGATGATTTTGGACGATCTAAGAACATTACAGGTTTTTCCAGACGAGACCGTGATCGACCTCCTATGAGTACGCAAGTCACCTGAGTTGCCAGTGTTGGAAATGACCGAAGAGATAGGACCGAGTGCAAATTTTTTGGAAACTGGCATTTGGGGAGTTGTAGATTTCATGTTCATTCTTGCTATAGATGCGGATCACCCGATCATTTCATCAAAGACTGCCCAAAGCTGTCAGAACAAAATGTGAATCAGGGTGGGAAACCGGGTACTGCTATAGCTCGAGGTAGACCATTGAGGAATGCGGGGAATGCTAGTAGCGGTCAGAGAGGGTCTAGAGATGCTACGACCAGATCTGAGGCTCGTGCTCCTGCTAGAGCTTATGCTATACGTGCACGCGGGGATGCTTCTTCACCTGATGTTATTACCGGTACTTTCACTCTCTTTGATACTGATGTGATTTCTTTGATTGACCCTGGTTCTACTCATTCTTATATATGTGAGACTTTTGCATCCAGTAAGACTTTACCTATTGAGTCTACTGAATTTGTTATTAGGGTGTCAAATCCCTTGGGTCAATATGTGCTTGTCGATAAGGTGTGTAAGAAATGCCCCTTAATAATCCGAGGTTCCTGTTTTCCGACTGATTTGATGCTTTTACCGTTTGATGAATTTGATGTTATCCTCGGTATGGATTGGTTGACCGTACATGATGCAGTGGTGAATTGCAAAAGTAAGACCATTGATTTGAGATTACAAATAAGGAGGTAATCCGAGTTGAGTCTACTGATTTGAACGGATTGTCAGCAATAATAATATCCTCGATGTCGGCTCAAAAATATGTAAGAAAGGGGTGTGAAGCGTATCTTACGTACGTACTTGATAGTAAGGAATTAGAAAAGAAGCTTGAATTAGTGCCAGTGGTTTGTGAATATCCAGATGTTTTTCCCGAAGAATTACCGGGGTTGCCACCTGTTCGGGAAGTAGAGTTTGGCATTGAACTTGTATCTGGGACTACACTGATTTCAATAGCTCCGTATTGTATGGCACCAACCGAATTAAAGGAATTGAAAGCTCAGTTGCAAGAGTTGACGGATAGAGGTTTCGCTCGACCGAGTTTTTCACCATGGGGTGCACTAGTATTGTTTGTGAAAAAGAAAGACGGAACCATGAGAATGTGCATCGACTATCGTCAATTGAATAAAGTGACCATAAAGAATAACTATCCATTACCACATATTGATGATTTGTTTGATCAGCTGAAGGGAGCCTCAGTGTTTTCAAAGATAGATTTGAGATCGGGCTACTATCAGTTGCGAGTTCGAGACTCAGATATACCTAAAACTGCTTTCAGAATGAGATACGGTCACTACGAGTTCTTAATGATGCCGTTTGGGCTCACTAATGCCCCTGTGGTATTTATGGACTTGATGAATCAAATTTTCAGACAATATTTGGACCGGTTCGTAGTTGTGTTTATAGATGACATCTTGATTTATTCACAAGATGAAACAGAACATGCCGAGCACCTCAGATTAGTGTTGCAGATTTTACGGGACAAGTAGTTATATGCTAAGTTCAGTAAGTGTGAATTCTGGTTGAAAGAAGTTAGCTTTTTGGGGCATGTAGTATCCGCATCGGGTATTAGGGTTGATCCAAGTAAAATATCAGCCATACTTGATTGGAAGCCTCCTAGAAATGTTACTGAAGTTCAGAGCTTTTTGGGACTTGCCAGTTACTACAGACGATTTGTAAAAGGTTTTTCGATGATAGCTACACCAATGACGAAGCTACTTCAGAAAGATGTTAAGTTCGAATGGTCAGAAAAGTGCCAGAAAAGTTTTGACCAACTAAGAACCTATCTGACTGAAGCTCCAGTGCTAGTGCAGCCCGAATCCAGTAAAGAGTCTGTCATTTACAGTGATGCATCCTTACTTGGGCTGGGTTGTGTGTAAAGCCACATGAGAAAAACTATTCGACCCATGATCTCGAATTAGCTGCCATCGTATTCGCTTTAAAGATCTGGCGACATTACTTGTTTGGAGAGAAGTGTCATGTGTATTCGGATCACAAAAGCCTCAAATATTTGATGACTCAAAGAGATTTGAATCTACGACAAAGACGTTGGCTTGAGTTGTTGAAAGACTACGAGCTTGTCATTGATTATCACCCGGGAAAGGCTAATGTAGTTGCCGATGCTTTAAGTCGTAAATCACTGTTTACTTTGCGAGCGATGAATGTACATCTGTCCGTGACATCCGATAATGTGTTAGTAGCAGAATTAAAGGCTAAACCATTATTGATCCATCAAATTCGTGAAGCTCAGAAAGTCGATGAAGAATTGGTTATTAAACGAACTGAATGTGTCTCAAATGTTGAATCAGAGTTTCAAATCGACGACAATGATTGCCTGAGGTTCAGAAGTCGATTGTGTATTCTAAGAAAGTTGGAATTTATTTCAGTAATTTTGAGCGAGGCTCATAGTAGCCGAATGTCAGTTCACCCGGGGAGTACGAAAATGTACAATGATCTGAGACGTCAGTTTTGGTGGCCTAGTATGAAACGAGACATTTTTTATTTTGTTTCGAAGTGTTTGATATGTCAACAAGTGAAAGCAGAACACCAAGTGCCTTCGGGATTACTTCAGCCAATCTTGATACCTGAATGGAAATGGGATCGAATTACGATGATTTTGTATCTGGGTTGTGTGACAGCCCAAAATTGACCCTAGTCGGGAAGTGGTTTCGGGACCACAAAACCGAGTCATACTAATAATTAGCCATCATATTTGATGCTTATTATATGTATATATATGCATGTGTGAAAATTTCATGCTTGAATTTTGTTAATTGTAAGTGAATTTTATTAAATGGGACTTATGTGAGAAAATTTAGAAATGTGCTAGGCAAATGTGAAGTGGCCTATTAATGCATGTTATGAAAATGATGGGTTTGCATGTCAAATTACCCAAAATTTGAGCTACTGGCTGGCCATGCTATGGGTGGAAACATGTTGGGAACATGTTGGCTTAGTGTGTTATGTTAGAAAGAATAAATAAAAGGGTTAGTAATTAAGTAATGAAAAGGGAGGGGTGATGAAAACAAAGTTGTCTCATCCATCCCCCCCATTTGCCGTAACTAGACAAAAAAAAAAGAGAAAGAGTGTGTTCATCTTCTTCTCCATCTTGCCAAAACCGAAACAAAAAGGAAAGAAATAGGGAAGTTTTCATTAAGGCAATTCGGCAACCCTTTTTCTAGTGGGAGGTGAGTTTTGAAATGTTGGTTTTAACTTCCTTTGTATGTTGAGCTAATTGTTGAAATGCATTTCGGCAATGTCATGAAAAATCAAACTTTTATGGTGGTTTGGGCATTAAGCCGTATATCAAGAGGTTAGGAGTAGAGGTTGTTTCATGTTGTATTGAATAAGTAGAGATTATTATGAGGTTGAAATTTGTGGAATTTTAGTTAAGTAATGCTTGGTACATTCGGCCATATGGGTTAATGGAATGTTCATTTTATTTGTTAATTTCTTTTATGAGAAATGGGTAATTGTTAAAGCCGAATGAGTTATGGAAGTTTTTATAAATGTATGAAGTTCAAGGTGCAAAATTTTAGTCTTGATGTTATGGATAATTCGGTTGAGATATGGGGAGAGGGAGTTGTCATTTAGGTTAAGATCAAAGGGATGAGCAATAGGCATTAAAAGGTGAAATGTGTGAAACTTAAAGTGTGAAAATCTATATGTAATTACATAGGAAATGTTAAAAAAACTAACATGGTATATTCGGCCATGTAGAGTACATCCTAGAGACATTATATTTAATTCCCTACAATCGACTAAATGGGTGATTAGTAAGAGTGATTGCCGAATATACTAACATACATATGCATGTGTAATTGGATTGTAAATATTTAGCAAGGCGGTTAAACTAGTTGATTTATTGATTAAGCTCAAGGAGTTAAAGGAGGAGAATCAAGCAAAGGCAAAGAAAAGATCATCGAGTAGCCGAGTTGGAACCGTCTTACCCAACACAAAGTAAGTCATTAAGCATATAGTTTGTATTAATTTAAATGGTCATAACGTCTATGTAATGATGCTGAATGGAATGATAAATATATATATACATGTATGTATGTGGTGATGAAAGTGTCGAATGAGAAGAAAAGAGGTGAGATGTATTGAGTTGTTGATCTCGGCACTAAGTGTGCGGGTATAAACATTTATGATAATGAGATTGGCGCTAAGTGTGCGGGTTTAAATTGTACAGCACTAAGTGTGCGAGTTTGATTATATAGCACTAAGTGTGCGAGTTTGATTATATAGCACTATGTGTGCGAGTTTGATTACATAGCACTGAGTGTGCGGAGTTAATATATACTTTTGAATCACTATGGACACTAAGTGTGCGACATTATTGAGTTGATCACGGACAGCGGATCGGGTAAGTACCTTGAGTTCGTGACTAATAGGCGTTATGCTTATATTTGAAGTTGAGCTTGGTGAGTTTGAACCTATGTGACAATTATAATTGAAGTCATGTACATAAGATTTATCGTGGAATAGGTGAAAGGTCGTTTAGTTGTATGATTGTAACGAAAATAAAATGATGTATGAAAATGCCTCGAATATCCTATTGATTAGTATATCGAATGTGAATGCATGACTTGGTATGAGATTGAACCGATAGGTTTGAGGAACTATGGTATGGTTCGGTATGGATGGAGTAACTAGCCTCGTTCCATTTTGCTTCCTCTTGTGATAATGTTATTAATGGATGGTAGTGCATTGCTTATGACTTACTGAGTTATATACTCACTCGGTGTTTCCTTGTCACCTATTTTAGGTTTCTTGGACTTGTCTCTTTTTGCGTGATCGGGCCGTCATCGGAGTCATCACACCGGCTAGCAAGTTTTGGTACTTTATTCTTAGTCGGCTTAGGAGAACATTTCGGCATGTATAGGCTATTATGTTGTGTTTGAACTTTGGGATGTAAACCTTTAGCCATGCGAAAATGGCATAAATGTCGGTTGGGTTTGGTTTATAACGTTAGGTCGTAAGCCTTGGTAATTCGACCCTTTTTTTTATGCCATATGTCATGGTTGATTATTTTTGGTGTTAAAATTCATGATATGGCAATAGTGTAGTAGGGAGATGTTTGACAATGATTGGCCTTTGGCATGGCTAGTCATGATCGTAATTTGTGATATGTATGATGAATTACTAGTTAGATCAAGGAGAAATCACGAAATGGGCATAGTTGCTTTCGTAACAGATGCTGGCAGCAGCAGTGATGTGAGATTGAAAAATCACTAAAAATAGTAGGAGTGGAATTAATTGATGAATAAATTATGTAATCGAAGCTCGATGAGTCTATTTTCATATAGAAGTAACGAAACGATCATATGGACAGTATGTTAAGAGATATTCAGGTTCTCGTGAGACAGGGCCAGAACGGTTTCTGGATTCCCTGTTCCGACTTTGGAAATTAATTATAAATTAACCAGAGATAATTAGGAGTCAAGCCATATACTTACAGATTCCTCTCTGAGTCTAGTTTCTATAGAAACAAACTACATCAGTATTGAAGCTCTGTGCAGGGAGATATCCAAGTCGTAATGCACAAAGGTCAGTGTAGTCATTCCCTGTAACATGGGAGACTTTGAGTAATAAACTGTACTAATTGGGCCGACCAAAAATTCTACAAAAATGCAACCATATAGGTATATGAGTCTAGTTCCAGGGAAAATTTACGGAACTGGATTTCGAGTTTCAGAACTCAAGATATGATTTTTAAAGCGACTAGTACGCAGATTGGCAGCTTGTCTGGGAAATGTCAAATAAGTGGTTTGAAGTCTGTTAACACCTCGTGTTCGACTCCGGCGACGGTCTTGGGTTCGGGGTGTTACATTTTATTGGTATCAGAGCTATGGTTTAGTCGGTTCTAGGACTACCATAGCACGTATGAGTCTAGCTATACATGCCTTAATGTTAATGTTTAAATGTGTGATGACTTCTGACGGTTAAAATTTTTGTTTTGATTAGTAAATGGATCCCAGTGTAGAGAGAACCTTGGCGGATGACGTTGAAAGTGTAGCGGCTGCTCCTGCATAAGGGACGCCGCCTGTTGAACCTCAGTCATTTGCGAATAATCAAGGTGAGGGGGCTAAACAAGCCTTCTTTACCATGATGAATGAGTGGGTCG
Organism: Gossypium hirsutum; assembly: GCF_007990345.1. Lineage (NCBI taxonomy): Eukaryota > Viridiplantae > Streptophyta > Magnoliopsida > Malvales > Malvaceae > Gossypium > Gossypium hirsutum. Next base: position 36,736,910 of record NC_053427.1, read on the forward strand.
CGCAATATGCCCGAACCAATCCGGCTGTCCAACAATTCCCGAATTTGAATAATCCACCCCATGAGCCCGTAATGCCATCACTCACTGATCCTGTGAGGCTGAGTAAGCCACCTGTAGACTTGATTAGGAAGCACGGGGCTGAGGAGTTCAGGGCCATAGTTACTGATGATGCTGAAAGGGCCGAGTTCTGGCTTGATAACACCATTCGGGTGTTTGATGAACTGTCATAGACACCCGATGAATGTCTAAAGTGTGCTATATCCTTGTTGCGGGACTCAGCCTACTATTGGTGGAGGACCCTAATTTCCATAGTCCCAAACAAACGAGTTACTTGGGACTTCTTTCAAACGGAATTCCGAAAGAAATATATTAGTCAACGGTTCATTGATCAAAAGCGCAAGGAATTCTTGGAACTCAAGCAAGGCCGTATGACAGTATCTGAATACGAACATGAATTCGTAAGACTCAGTAGGTATGCCCGGGAGTGTGTAGCTGATGAGGTTGCTATGTGCAAAAGATTCGAAGAAGGATTGAATGAAGATTTAAAGCTACTAGTGGGTATTTTGGAGATAAAAGAATTCGTAACACTAGTCGAACGAGCCTGTAAGGCGGAAGAACTTGGAAAGGAGAAGAAGAAGGCTGAATTTGAAGCTAGAGACTATCGTAAAAGATCGACGGGTAAAGCTCCGTTCTCAGCTGTAAAGAAGTTCAGGGAGGACACTAATAAGTCGAGGACGACTGCGGGAATTTCCATCAGAGCCCGACCATTGACGGACTCCCGAGCTACTTCGGTAGCTAGTGTGGGCAATAATCGTCAAGAGAAACCTGAATGTCCCCAATGCGGAAGACGACACCTAGGTGAATGTTGGGGTAAGTCTACTAATAGGGCCTGTTACGGATGCGGTTCGAAGGACCACTTCATTAGAGATTGCACGGAGCTTGATGAGAAGAATAAGATTCAAGGTGCAAGACCTAGTGGAGTGACAACTAGAGGTAGACCACCGAGAATTTTAGGAGGTAGGGGTGGTAGTCAGAGAGGGGCCTCTGATACGGCTGTTCGAGCCGAGAACCGTACTCCTGCTAGAGCATATGCCATTCGCGCACGAGAGGAGGCATCCTCCCCTGACGTCATCACTGGTACCTTCACTCTCTTTGATACTAATGTGATTGCATTGATTGACCCTGGCTCTACTCATTCATATGTATGCGAAACCTTAGCATCCAGTAAGACTCTACCTGTTGAGTCTACTGAGTTCGTAATTCGAGTGTCAAACCCTTTGGGTCAATACGTACTTGTTGATAAAGTGTGTAAGAGATGCCCTCTAATAATCCGAGAATCCTATTTTCCGGCCGATTTGATGCTTTTTCCGTTTGACGAATTTGATATTATTCTTGGTTTGTATTGGTTGACCGCGCATGATGCGGTTGTGAATTGCAAAAGCAAGACTATTGATTTGAGGTGCGCAAATAACGAGATAATCCAAGTTGAGTCTACGGACTTAAGGGGGTTGCCAGCTGTAATATCAGCAATGTTGGCCCAGAAATATGTAAGAAAAGGGTGCGAAGCATACCTTGCGTATGTACTTCATGACAAAGAATTAGAAAAGAAACCCGAATCTGTGCCAGTGGTTTGTGAATACTCGAATGTTTTTCCTGCAGAGTTACCAGGTTTGCCACCTGTTCGGGAGATAGAGTTTGGTATTGAGCTTGTACCTGGAACTACGCCAATTTCGATAGCTCCGTATCGTATGGCACTAACCGAGTTAAAGGAATTGAAAGCTCAATTGCAAGAGTTGACGGATAGAGGTTTCGCTCGACCAAGTTTCTCACCTTGGGGTGCACCAGTATTGTTCGTGAAAAGAAGGACGGAACCATGAGGTTGTGCATTGACTATCGTCAACTGAATAAAGTGACGATAAAGAATAAATATCCATTACCGCGTATTGATGATTTGTTTGATCAACTAAAGGGAGCCTCAGTGTTTTCAAAGATAGATTTGAGATCGGGTTATTATCAGTTGCGGATTTGAGATTCGGACGTACCCAAAACTGCTTTCAGAACGAGGTACGGTCACTACGAGTTCTTAGTGATGCCGTTCGGGCTCACTAATGCCCCTGCGGTATTTATGGATTTGATGAATCGGATCTTCAGACAGTATTTGGACCGGTTCGTAGTTGTGTTCATTGATGACATCTTAGTCTATTCAGGAGATGAGACCGAACATGCTGAGCACCTGAGATTAGTGTTGCAAATTTTGCGGGATAAGAAGTTATAGCTAAGTTCAGTAAGTGTGAGTTCTGGTTAAGAGAGGTTAGCTTCTTGGGTCATGTGGTATCCGCATCGGGTATTCGAGTTGACCCGAGCAAAATTTCAACCATACTTAACTGGAAGCCTCCAAGAAATATTACCGAAGTTCGGAGCTTCCTGGGGCTCGCCGGTTATTACCGACGATTTGTAAAAGGTTTCTCGATGATAGCTGCACCGTTGATGAAACTACTCCAAAAAGATGTTGAGTTTGAGTGGACAGAGAACTGTCAGAAGAGTTTCGATCGACTAAAGACCTGTTTAACCGAAGCTCCAGTGCTAGTACAACCGGAGTCTGACAAAGAGTTTGTCATTTATAGTGACGCATCCCTACTCGGGTTGGGTTGCGTATTGATGCAAGAAGGTTGAGTTGTGGCCTATGCGTCGAGACAATTGAAGCCACACGAAAGAAACTATCCGACCCATGATCTTGAATTGGCGGCTATAGTGTTCGCCCTGAAAACATGGCGGCATTACTTGTTTGGGGAAAAGTGCCATATATTTTCGGATCACAAAAGTCTCAAATATTTGATGACTCAAAGAGACTTAAATCTGCGACAAAGACGTTGGCTTGAGTTGTTGAAAGATTATGAGCTTGTCATTGATTACCACCCGAGAAAGGCTAATGTGGTTGCGGACGCCTTAAGCCGAAATCACTGTTTGCTTTACGAGCGATGAATGTGCACTTGTCTGTTCTACCCGACAATGTGTTAGTAGCTGAATTAAAGGCCAAACCATTATTGATTCGTCAAATTCGTGAAGCTTAGAAAGTCGACGATGAATTGGTTGCAAAACGGGCTGAATGTATTCCGAATATGGAATCCGAATTTCAAATTGATGATGACGATTGTTTGAGGTTCAGAAGTCGGTTGTGTGTTCCAAGAAATTTAGAACTCATTTCGATGATTCTGAACAAAGCCCATTGTAGCCGAATGTCAATTCACCCGGGGAGTACGAAAATGTACAATGATTTGAAACATCGGTTTTGGTGGCATGGTATGAAACGAGACATCTCCGACTTTGTTTCGAGATGTTTAATATGTCAACAAGTGAAAGTGGAACATCAAGTGCCTTCAGGATTACTTCAGCCGATCATGATACCCGAGTGGAAATGGGATCGAGTCACAATGGACTTTGTGTCCGGACTGCCATTGTCAGCAAGTAAGAAGGATGCGATTTGGGTTGTTGTTGATAGACTGACTAAGTCGGCTCACTTTATCCCCGTGCGTACGAATTTTTCATTGGATAAACTAGTCGAATTGTATGTTTCTCAGATTGTGAGATTACACGGGGTACCTATTTCTATCGTGTCGGATAGAGATCCGAGATTCACCTCGCAATTTTGGAAGAAATTGCAAGAAGCTTTGGGTACCAAGCTGCATTTTAGCACCACTTTTCATCCACAAACCGATGGTCAATCCGAGCGGATAATTAGATACTTGAGGATATGTTGAGATGTTGCATCCTCGAGTTTAGTGTTCATGGGAACGGTATTTACCTTTGATTGAATTCGCTTACAACAATAGTTTTCAATCAAGTATTAAGATGGCACCTTACGAGGCTTTGTACGGTCGTAAATGCCGTACACCATTGTTTTGGACCGAGCTCGGTGAAAGTAAAATTTTCGGAGTCGATTTGATTAAAGATGCCGAACAGAAAGTAAGGTAATCCGTGAAAGTCTAAAGCAGCCACGGATCGTCAGAAATCGTATGCGGATTTGAAACGAAAAGACATTGAATATCAGGTGGGAGATAAAGTGTTTCTTAAAGTTTCGCCTTGGAAAAAGGTACTCAGATTTGGCCGAAAGGGCAAGTTGAGTCCGAGATTCATTGGGCCATACGAAATATCCGAACGAGTCGGTCCAGTTGCGTATCGATTGATTTTACCCCCTGAACTTGAAAAGATTCACGACGTCTTTCATGTTTCGATGCTTCGACGCTATAGATCTGATCCTTCGCACATAATTAGTCCGTCGGAGGTTGAAATTCAAGCCGATATGAGTTATGAAGAAGAGCCGATGCGTATCCTAGCTCGTGAAGTGAAGGGTTGTGAAACAAAAGGGTTCCGTTAGTAAAGGTGTTATGGCTCAAACACGGGATCGAGGAAGCTACTTGGGAAACGAGAACTCGATGAAAGAACGATACCCAAACCTATTTACCGGTAAGATTTTCGGGGACGAAAATTTCTTGAGTGGGGGAGAGTTGTGACAGCCCAAAATTGACCCTAGTCGGGAAGTGGTTTCGGGACCACAAAACCGAGTCATACTAATATTTAGCCATCATATTTGATGCTTATTATATGTATATATATGCATGTTTGAAAATTTCATGCTTGAATTTTGTTAATGTAAGTGAATTTTATTAAATAGGACTTATGTGAGAAAATTTAGAAATGTGCTAGGCAAATGTGAAGTGGCCTATTAATGCATGTTATGAAAATGATGGGTTTGCATGTCAAATTACCCAAAATTTGAGCTACTGGCTGGCCATGCTATGGGTGGAAACATGTTGGAACATGTTGGCTTAGTGTGTTATGTTAGAAAGAATAAATAAAAGGGTTAGTAATTAAGTAATGAAAAGGGAGGGGTGATGAAACAAAGTTGTCTCATCCATCCCCCCATTTGCCGTAACTAGACAAAAAAAAGAGAAAGAGTGTGTTCATCTTCTTCTCCATCTTGCCAAAACCGAAACAAAAAGGAAAGAAATAGGGAAGTTTTCATTAAGGCAATTCGGCAACCCTTTTTCTAGTGGGAGGTGAGTTTGAAATGTTGGTTTTAACTTCCTTTGTATGTTGAGCTAATTGTTGAAATGCATTTCGGCAATGTCATGAAAAATCAAACTTTTATGGTGGTTTGGGCATTAAGCCGTATATCAAGAGGTTAGGAGTAGAGGTTGTTTCATGTTGTATTGAATAAGTAGAGATTATTATGAGGTTGAAATTTGTGGAATTTTAGTTAAGTAATGCTTGGTACATTCGGCCATATGGGTTAATGGAATGTTCATTTATTTGTTAATTTCTTTTATGAGAAATGGGCAATTGTTAAGCCGAATGAGTTATGGAAGTTTTATAAATGTATGAAGTTCAAGGTGCAAAATTTAGTCTTGATGTTATGGATAATTCGGTTGAGATATGGGAGAGGGAGTTGTCATTTAGGTTAAGATCAAAGGGATGAGCAATAGGCATTAAAAGGTGAAATGTGTGAAACTTAAAGTGTGAAATCTATATGTAATTACATAGGAAATGTTAAAAAAACTAACATGGTATATTCGGCCATGTAGAGTACATCCTAGAGACATTATATTTAATTCCCTACAATCGACTAAATGGGTGATTAGTAAGAGTGATTGCCGAATATACTAACATACATATGCATGTGTAATTGGATTGTAAATATTTAGCAAGGTGGTTTAAACTAGTTGATTTATTGATTAAGCTCAAGGAGTTAAAGGAGGAGAATCAAGCAAAGGCAAAGAAAAGATCATCGAGTAGCCGAGTTGGAACCGTCTTACCCAACACAAAGTAAGTCATTAAGCATATAGTTTGTATTAATTTAAATGGTCATAACGTCTATGTAATGATCTGAATGGAATGATAAATATATATATCATGTATGTATGTGGTGATGAAAGTGCGAATGAGAAGAAAAGAGGTGAAGTATTGAGTTGTTGATCTCCACAAGTGGCGGAAGTA
>NC_053427.1:36743403-36829936 GCF_007990345.1 Gossypium hirsutum
TGGACTAGCATATAATCGCACAAATGCCTTCGGGACTTAGCCCGGATTAGTACTGCACAATGACTTCGGACTTAGCCCGGGTATCAACCAATATCCATTCACATATCAATAAATCATGACACATCATATTTCCTTTTCATAACTAGAATTCAAACACAATTCAATTATTAAGCATTACATTTTCGGCTCGATAGCCGCATACGAACAGCATGATTCGCTTGCTTCATGACATGATTTCTATGCACATACGCTACCATCATACGTATAGACTAATTAACTCACATATGATTCAAGTAGAATCATTATATCACCGTATATGTTGTAATATACGTCATGACTAATCAAATCGTAAACTAAGTTTCATTACTCAAAAACTTACCTCGGATTTGTCGAGCGATTTCGACGGCTATTCGATCACTTTTCCTTCCTTTATCGGATCTAGTTCCCTTTGCTCTTGAGCTTAATTAACAAATAAATTGATTTAATCATTTGAACATCAAAAGAGAAACTCAAGTACTTAACCCATATATACATTAGACATTAGAGTCACATATATATGAAATCATGAATCAACTCAACATATTAGCCAATATTCCTTAGCCGATTTCTAAGTCAAGATAAAGCTATCAATATGCATACCTATAGCCGAACACACAACATCAATCTATTTATTCATTCATGTGGCCGAATATGCATGCCTATGGTGAGGCCGATTGTATACTATACATTCTACAAATATGGTCACTTGTATTGGCTAATCACCATTTTGTTTCAAGTTCAAAGCTCGGCTAGAAACATATATACACTAGAAATCAATTACTAACATTTGCACTTCACCTTAATAGCTAACTTAGCAACCCTTAATTTAACATATAATTATTCATAACAAAATTAATGCATCCTCTCCATTCCATCGATTCAAAACACATACATTACTCAATAATATTCAAAGTCACATTCGGCCTTAGCACACAACTTCTCTACTTCATCTAACATGAACAACAACTATATTTCTCTTCTACTTCCTACCATGGCCGAATGCTTCATGAAGTTGCTAAGACCTACCTTTTTCAAATTCCCACACACACTCACATCCAATCCTTTTTGTTGAGCACTCAAACTCTATCATCTTCATAACTCATCAAACAACATCAAACACCAACCAAAAAGACAACACCCATGGCCGAGTATCATCTCCCTCACATAGCAGGGATTTAAACCATGGGCTAGGTAGAACTCAAGCTAACAACTAAAAATATACATGAATCTCATGGAGCAACATCAAACATACCTTAGCCTAGTTACATGCATGGCCGAACCTCTTCAACCTTTCTTCTTACTTCCTCCTTAAAATTTTCGGCCAAAGATGTTAAAGGATGAACACACATTTTTTTTCTTTCTTTGTCTAGTCACGACAATGGGGAGTAAGGGGGACAACTTTGGTTTCTCCTCCCACTCACCTCATGTTTATCATTTTTAATTCACTATTTTATTTTCTCAACCCATAATGCTAATAGGAATTCATATTATCATCTATGACCCATCCATGGCCGGCCACTACTCAAAATAAATGGGTATTGACATGCAAACCCTTCATTCTTATAACATGCATTAATAGGCCACTTACATTTGCCTAGCACATTTCTAAATTTTCTCGCATAAGTCCTATTAAATAAATTCAAATGCAATTGACTAAATCGAAGCTTAAAACTTTCACACATTCATATTCACATATTCTAGACAATAAATATCACATTCAAATACTTCAGTGACTCGGTTTAGTGGTCCCGAAACCACTTCCCGACTAGGGTCAATTTAGGGCTGTCACAACTCTCCCCCACTTTAAGAAATTTTCGTCCCCGAAAATCTTATCGGTAAATAGGTTTGGGTATCATTCTTTCATAGAGTTCTCGGGTTCCCAAGTAGCTTCTTCCATCCCGTGTTTGAGCCATAACACTTTTACTAAAGGAACCTTTTTGTTTCGCAACTCTTTCACTTCACGAGCTAGGATACGAATTGGCTCTTCTTCATAACTCATATCGGCTTGAATTTCAACCTCGGAGGGACTTATTATGTGCGAAGGATCAGATCTGTAACGTCGAAGCATCGAAACATGAAAAACGTTATGGATCCTTTCGAGTTCAGGGGGTAAAAGCAACCTATACGCGACTGGACCAACTCGTTCGGAGATTTCATACGGCCCAATGAATCTCGGACTCAACTTGCCCTTACGCCTAAATCTGAGTATCTTTTTCCAAGGTGAAACTTTAAGAAACACTTTATCTCCCACCTGATACTCAATGTCCTTTCGTTTCAAATCCGCGTACGACTTCTGACGATCTGATGCTGCCTTTAGACTTTCACAAATTATTTTTACTTTCTGCTCAGCATCTTTAATCAAATCAACTCCGAAAATTTTTCTTTCACCGAGCTCGGTCCAAAACAATGGTGTACGGCATTTTCGACCGTACAAAGCCTCGTAAGGTGCCATCTTAATGCTTGACTGAAAACTATTGTTGTAAGCGAACTCAATCAAAGGTAGATATCGTTCCCATGAACCACTAAACTCAAGGATGCAGCATCTCAACATATCCTCGAGTATCTGAATTATCCGCTCGGATTGACCATCGGTTTGGGGATGAAAAGCGGTGCTAAAATGCAACTTGGTACCCAAAGCTTCTTGCAATTTCTTCCAAAATCGCGAGGTGAATCTCGGATCTCTATCCGACACAATAGAAATGGGCACCCCGTGTAATCTCACAATTTGAGAAACATACAATTCAGCTAGTTTATCCAATGAAAAATCCGTACGTACGGGAATAAAATGAGCCGACTTAGTCAGTCTATCAACAACAACCCAAATCGCATCTTTCTTACTTGTCGACAATGGCAACCCAGACACAAAATCCATCGTGACTCGATCCCATTTCCATTCAGGTACCATGATCGGCTGGAGTAAACCCGTAGGCACTTGATGTTCCGCCTTCACTTGCTGACATATTAAACACTTCGAAACAAAATCAGAAATGTCTCGTTTCATACCATGCCACCAAAACTGACGTCTCAGATCATTGTACATTTTCGCACTCCCCGGGTGAATTGACATTCGGCTACCATGAGCTTCGTTCAGAATCATCGAAATGAGTTCTAAATTTCTTGGAACACACAAACGAATTCTGAACCTCAAACAATCGTCATTATCAATTTGAAACTCTGATTCCATATTCGGAACACATTCAGCCCGTTTTGCAACCAATTCATCATCGACTTTCTGAGCTTCATGAATTTGATGAATCAACAATGGTTTGGCCTTTAATTCTGCCACTAACACATTGTCGGATAGAACAGACAAGTGTACATTCATCGCTCGTAAAGCAAACAATGATTTACGACTAAAGGCATCCGCTACCACATTAGCCTTTCCCGGGTGATAGTCAATGACAAGCTCATAGTCTTTCAACAACTCGAGCCAACGTCTTTGCCGCAGATTTAAGTCTCTTTGAGTCATCAAATATTGAGACTTTTGTGATCCGAAAATACATGGCACTTCTCACCAAATAAGTAATGTCGCCATATTTTCAAAGCGAATACGATGGCAGCTAATTCGAGATCATGGGTCGAATAATTTTTCTCATGTGGCTTTAATTGTCTCGACGCATAGGCCACAACTCGACCTTCTTGCATCAATATGCAACCCAACCCAAGTAGGGAGGCATCACTATAAATGACAAACTCTTTGCCTGATTCGGGTTGCACTAGAATTGGAGCTTTAGTCAAATAAGTTTTCAGTTGGTCAAAACTTTTCTGACATTTTTCCGTCCATTCGAACCTAACATCTTTTTGAAGTAGCTTCGTCATTGGTGTGGCTATCATCGAGAAACCTTTTACAAACCGTCGGTAGTAACCGGCAAGTCCCAAAAAGCTCCTAACCTCAGTAATATTTCTCGGAGGCTTCCAATTAAGTATGGCTGAAATTTTGCTCGGGTCAACTCGAATACCCGTTGCGGATACCACATGACCCAAGAAGCTAACCTCTCTTAACCAGAACTCACACTTACTGAACTTAGCATATAATTGCTTATCTCGTAAAATCTGCAACACTAATCTCAGGTGCTCAGCATGCTCGGTTTCATCTCTTGAGTAGACAAAGATGTCATCGATAAACACAACTACAAACCGATCCAAATACGGTCTAAAGATCCGATTCATCAAATCCATAAATACCGCAGGGGCATTAGTGAGCCCAAACAACATCACTAAGAATTCATAGTGACCGTATCTCGTTCTGAAAGCAGTTTTGGGTATATCCGAATCTCGAATTCGCAACTGATAATAACCCGATCTCAAATCTATCTTTGAAAACACTGAGGCTCCCTTTAGTTGTTCAAACAAATCATCAATACGCGGTAACGGATATTTATTCTTTATTGTCACTTTATTCAGCTGACGATAGTCGATGCACAACCTCATGGTTCCGTCCTTCTTTTTCACAAACAATACTGGTGCACCCCAAGGTGAGAAACTTGGTCGAGCGAAACCTCTATCCATCAATTCTTGCAACTGAGCTTTCAACTCTTTTAACTCGGTTGGTGCCATACGATACGGAGCTATCGAAATCGGCGTAGTCCCAGGTATAAGCTCAATTCCAAACTCTACCTCCCGAACAGGTGGTAAACCCGGTAATTCTTCGGGAAAAACATCCGGGTATTCATAAACCACCGGCACTGATTCGGGTTTCCTTTTTAACTCTTTGTCATCAAGTACATACGCAAGGTATGCTTCGCACCCCTTTCTTACATATTTTTGAGCCAACATTGATGATATTACAGCTGGCAACCCCTTTAAGCCCGTAGACTCAACTCGGATTATCTCGTTATTTGCGCACCTCAAATCAATAGTCTTGCTTTTGCAATTCACAACCGCATCATGCACAGTCAACCAATCCAAACCAAGAATAACATCAAATTCATCAAACGGCAAAAGCATCAAGTCCGCTGGAAAACAGGAACCTCGAATTACTAGGGGGCATTTCTTACACACTTTGTCGACAAGCACGTAGCGACCCAAGGGATTTGACACCCGAATTACGAACTCAATAGACTCAATAGGTAAAGTCTTACTGGATGCTAAGGTTTCACATATATAAGAATGAGTATAACCAGGGTCCATCAAAGCAATCACATTAGTATCAAAGAGAGTAAAAGTACCGGTACTAACATCTGGCGAGGAAGCATCCTCGCGTGCGCATATAGCATAAGCTCTAGCAGGAGCACGATCCTCAGATCTGGTTGTAGCATCTCTAGATCCTCTCTGACCACCACTAGGGTTTCCCGTGTTTCTAGATGGTCTACCTCGAGCAGTGGTAGCACCCGGTTTCCCACTCTGGTTTACATTCTGTTTAGACAACCTCAGGCAATCTTTAATAAAGTGGTCAACTGATCCGCACTTGTAACAGGATCGGTCATGGAATCTACAACTCCCCGAATGCCATTTACCACAATATTGGCACTCCGTTCTGTCTCGACGATCATTTCCAACACTGGCGACCGAAGTGACTCGTGCACTCACAGGGGGTCGATCACGATCTCGTCTAGAAAAGCCCGAAGTGTCTCTTGATCAGCCTAGGTCATCTCTAAATTTCTTCGACGACTGTTGAAAGGGCTTTCCCGAAGATCTCTTGCGAAACTCCTTTGCTCCCACATCAGCTTTCCTTTTCTCCTTGCTGAGCTCCTCGGCTTTGCAAGCTCGCTCGACAAGTACAACAAATTCTCGGCTTTCTAAAATGCCAACATACAGCTTTATATCATCGTTCAGTCCATCCTCGAAACGTTTACACATCACGGCTTCTGAAGAAATGCATTCTCGTGCGTACCGGCTAAGCCTCACAAATTTTAGTTCATAGTCGATAACCGACATGGAACCTTGTTTAAGTTCAAGAAATTCTTTCCATTTTTGATCCATGAATCTCTGACTGATATAATTTTTTCGAAACTCGGTTTGGAAAAACTCCCAAGTTACTTGCTCTCTGGGCACAACAGAAATCAACGTATTCCACCAACAGTAGGCAGAATCATGTAGCAAGGAGATAGTACACTTTAGGCACTCATCGGGTGTGCAAGATAGCTCATCGAGTACCCGAATAGTGTTGTCCAACCAAAATTCAGCTTGCTCAGCATCATCGCTGTCAGTAGCTTTAAATTCAGTAGCCTCGTATTTTCGGATTCTGTCAACTGGGGGCTTATTTGACCTTATTTGGTCAGTTACCGGAGGTATTGTGGGTACGGGGGCGGTATTAGTCGGGAATGGAGGTTGTGGAATAGCTGTATTAGTTCGAATGTATTGGTTAAACCAATCATTCATCACGCTATAAAAAGCTTGCCTAGCCTCATCATTCGGATTGCTAGCAATAGGTTGAGAGTCCACCGGCGCTGTCCCTTGTACGGGAGCAGGCGCTACACTCTCAAGATCATCAGCTACCGCTCGGTCGGGATCGGGATCCATTACTATAAATAAACACATTTCCAAATGTCAGAAATCACCACACTATCAAATAATCACAAATTGGCATGTATAGCTAGACCCAAACGTTTTACGGTAGTCCTAGAATCGACTAAACCGTAGCTCTAATACCAATAAAATTGTAACACCCCGTACCCGAGACCGTTGCCGGAGTCCTACACGAGGGGTTCACAGACTAAATTCACTTATTTTCACAGTCCATTTAAAAATTTCCAGACTAGCTGGTTAACTGCGTCATTGTCGCCTTAAAAATCATATCTTGAGTTTCAACACTCGAAAACCAGTTTCGTAAATTTTTCCTGAAACTGGACTCATATATCCATCTACAAATGTTTTCCTAGAATTTTTGGTCGAGCCAATTAGTACAGTTTATTAATTAAAGTCTCCCCTGTTTTAGGGTTCGACTTCTCTGACCTTCATGTATTACAACTTATATATCTTCCTATACAAGGCTTCATTACTTATGCCGTTTGTTTCTAACGAAACTAGACTCAAAAAGGAATCTACACATATATGTAATGACCCCGAATTATCTCTGGTTAATTTATAGTGAATTTCCAAAGTCAAATCAGGGGATCCAGAAATCGCTCTGGCCCTATTCCATGAAAACTTAAATATCTCCTAAAATACGACTCATATGATCTTTTCGTTTCTTCCATATGAAAGTAGATTCATCAAGGTTCGATTACATAATTTATTCACTATTTAATTCCATTCTTACTATTTTTAGTGATTTTTCAAATCCACACCACTGCTGCTGTCAGCATCTATTTTTAAGGTGAACTTTACCATTTTCATGGTTTTCCCTGAATCAACTAGAACTTGTCATACATAGCACCAAAATGATCATGATTAACCATTCCAATGGCTAATCGTTCCCAAACATTTCCATACCTCTCAATGAACATCATACAAAAACGATTATAATGCTATGCTCAAAGTATATATAAGCCATTTTCGCATGGCTATCCAAATTTATACAAAACCAAAGTGTACATGACCGACAACAACAAGGGTAGTCCTATACATGCCATTTTCATAGTTCAACCAAAAGTGTACCAAAAGTGCTTTGATAGTGTGGAAGACTTCGACTTCAACAATCCCGAGTCCGAATAGCTGACGAACCAAAATCTATAAAACAGAGAATCAAAGAAACGGAGTAAGCATTTAATGCTTAGTAAGTTTTGAGCCATGAAATTAGACACAACTAAAGTATAGCATTCATATGGCTAAACGGATGATTTCATATGTACAAATTCTCAATATCATACTTACTTCACATTACCAACCCTTATATTCATACACAAAAGATCAACTTAGCCAAAGGTCGGAAGCTCATTAATTGACTGAGCGAATAATATTTCAAGGGAATTTACTACTCCAATGCATATACGAAACGTACCTCATCGTTGGGATTTACGAGCGTATCAATTTAAATTATTATAGCAAGATCGCTCATTCCCAAACCAAGTACCTTCGGAGTTTAGCCGGATATAGCTACTAGGTCAAATGCCTTCGGGACTTAGCTCGGTTATAGTAACTCGCACAAATGCCTTTGGGACTTAGCCCGGTGATAGTAATTCGCACAAATGCCTTCGGGACTTAGCCCGGATATAGTAACTCGCACAAATGCCTTCGGGACTTAGCCCGGATTTAGTCACTAGCACAAATGCCTTCGGGACTTAGCCCGGGTATCAATCCGAATATCCATTCACATATCAATAAATCATGACACATCAATATTTCCTTTCCATAACTAGAATTCAAACACAATTCAATTATTAAGCATTACATTTTCGGCTCGATAGCCGCATACGAACAGCATGATTCGGCTTGCTTCATGACATGATTTCTATGCACATACGGCTACCCATCATACGTATAGTCTAATTAACTCACATATGATTCAAGTAGAATCATTATATCACCGTATATTGTTGTAATTATACGTCATGACTTAATCAAATCGTAAACTAAGTTTCATTACTCGAAAACTTATCTCGGATGTTGTCGAGCGATTTCGACGGCTATTCGATCACTTTTTCCTTCCCTTTATCGGATCTAGTTCCCCTTTGCTCTTGAGCTTAATTTAACAAATAAATTGATTTAATCATTTGAACATCAAAAAGAGAAACTCAAGGTACTTAACCCATATATAGATTAGACATTAGAGTCACATATATATGAAATCATGAATCAACTCAACATATTAGCCAATATTCTCCTTTAGCCGATTTTCTAAGTCAAGATAAAGCCATCAATATGCTTACCTATAGCCGAACACACAACATCAATCTATATATTCATTCATGTGGCCGAATATGCATGCCTATGGTGAGGCCGATTGTATACTTAATACATTCTACAAATATGGTCACTTGTATTGGCTAATCACCATTTTGTTTCAAGTTCAAAGCTCGGCTAGAACACATATATACACTAGAAATCAATTACTAACATTTGCACTTCACCTTAATAGCTAACTTAGCAACCCTTAATTTAACATATAATTATTCATAACAAAATTAATGCATCCTCTCCATTCCATCGATTCAAAACACATACATTACTCAATAATATTCAAAGTCACATTCGGCCTTAGCACACAACTTCTCTACTTCATCTAACATGAACAACAACTATATTTCTCTTCTACTTCCTACCATGGCCGAATGCTTCATGAAGTTGCTAAGACCTACCTTTTTCAAATTCCCACACACACTCACATCCAATCCTTTTTGTTGAGCACTCAAACTCTATCATCTTCATAACTCATCAAAACAACATCAAACACCAACCAAAAAGACAACACCCATGGCCGAGTATCATCTCCCTCACATAGCAGGGATTTAAACCATGGGCTAGGTAGAACTCAAGCTAACAACTAAAAATATACATGAATCTCATGGAGCAACATCAAACATACCTTAGCCTAGTTACATGCATGGCCGAACCTCTTCAACCTTTCTTCTTCCTTCCTCCTTAAATTTTCGGCCAAAGATGTTAAAGGATGAACACACATTTTTTTTCTTTTCTTTGTCTAGTCACGGCAATGGGTAGTAAGGGGGGACAACTTTGGTTTCTCCTCCCACTCACCTCATGTTTTATCATTTTTAATTCACTATTTTATTTTCTCAACCCATAATGCTAATAGGAAATTCATATTATCATCTATGACCCATCCATGGCCGGCCCTACTCAAAATAAATGGGTATTTGACATGCAAACCCTTCATTCTTATAACATGCATTAATAGGCCACTTACATTTGCCTAGCACATTTCTAATTTTCTCGCATAAGTCCTATTAAATAAATTCACATGCAATTGACTAAATCGAAGCTTAAAACTTTCACACATTCATATTCACATATTCTAGACAATAAATATCACATTCAAATACTTCGGTGACTCGGTTTAGCGATCCCGAAACCACTTCCCGACTAGGGTCAATTTAGGGCTGTCACAGCCTAAGCCCGTTTCAGTAACGGTTCATTTCCAGTTAGGGCTTTAGCCCATTGCAGTATCAGTATCAGTGTGGGCCTTAGCCTATTTTAGGAATAGTAGTAGAATGCAAATACAAATCCTACCCATCCATCCTCTACACTCCACTCTGTCTAGCCCTGCACTCTATGTAAGGATAAAATCAACCTACCCATCTCTACACTCCAAATTATAGCACCGGTTACGGCACAAAATAGTATATGCAGCAGAGCTGCCAGTATAGTACACTTCCTCCGAATATAATAAACCCATCCCCATTCAAGATGTCATGTCATAATATCATACGTGTATGCAACATGTCATGCTCAATTACAATCATACATATCATAGGGGTATATCAGTCATTTTACCTCTTAGCGGTATAACAGTCATTTCATTAAATTAGGGTCTAAGTATACTTTTTGACCTAACAGTGGGTCCACAGTCGTCTCGAGTGACCTGTGCACCTTAACAATCAAATAGTGAAAATGAACCTAAGGCCTATATTGCGGGCCCAAGTGGGCCCACATACCTGTAAGGCCTGTTTAGCCCAGTAATAGACTTGGCCATGTGAACTATACAGCCTAGCCCAATAATCTCTATGCTTTCGTGTGCTTTACCGTGTGGGGCCCACGAGTCCATGGGGCCCAAAATGACCTAAGCCCATGAAACGCCCATTGTGGCCTCCACGATCAAACACCCATGTTTTAGGTGTCCGTATTACCACACGAGCAAGCGCACGCTCGTGTAGCGTCAATAATCATATTTTTTTGGCTTTTGTCGATCTATGTTTATAGTAGTGTGGTTACACACTTGGTTGCAAAAATGTGCAAATTAGCCCACGAGCAGTCCGACCTATTACAAATAGAAGCTTTGGTTAAATACCTAACAAACGAGTTGAAAGGAACCCTAGCCAATACTTGTTGTACATCCTGATTTTTGGATTTATTCGCGGTTTTCAATATTTTGTAAAGATTTTAAAATTTTGTATTTGGATGTGGAATTAATATTTTGAGTAGGTAAATGGGCTTATAGAAGGCCCATGTGTTGGCCAAAACCCGGATGAATTTTTGAATTTTGGACTTAAAAGGTTAGGGGTTCTGGCTAGGTGGCCCTTAAGTGGAGTGATGGGCAAATTGCATCACAAAAAGAGCCTTGGTAAAGTGGCCAGGGTGACGCCACTAGGCTCCTAAAAAGGTGGCATGTGGAGCTTTGAGGGAGGCATGGGATCGATTCCCTTTGTTGACAAATAGATGCATTTATTTTTAAGTGCAGGAGGGGTAAGTGTTGGAGTCCAAGTGGATTCTGCTAGAGGAGAGTTTGAATCAGTCTAAACTCTTGGATTAAGGAGGGATAAGGGGAGAGATTTAAGGGATTAGGAGAGAGGCTAAGAGTTGGCTGAATTTTGGGAATTGAAGAGGGAAAAATTGGCAGGGGGTTTTGAGGTTAGTATTTCGGCACCTAGGGTATTGAGTGGTGCCGTTCTCTTCTGCTCAGACATCACAAGGTTTTCTTTTCTCTCTTTTTCCTCTCTAGCCGAAACTACCACCTCCCCTATTCTTCCTTTTCTATTTTTCTTCTTCAAAACCATTCATCAATTTTGCTGTTCATCAATACTTTTGCCGAATCCATAAAAGCTGAAATCTTGTGATCACTGCTTGTGCCGATTTCTTCAAAGCCAGGTCCTTCTATGTTCTTTGTTTTTATTAAATCTGCGATTATCTTTTCTTAATCCTAGATACCTGACGGCAATTCTACTTAAAGGTCATAGTCTCACATCGTCATCCCCTTCACCACCCAAAAGCCGAAAGTACCATTGGTTTAGGGGCTTATAGCCGAAACTTCGAAACTCTGGGAGTCGAGTTCTACCGTCGGTTGATAGATAAATCTACACCAGATTACGTGGAGATCAAAAAGGAGTAAGGGGTAAGTGTTCATCATCTCAGATCTGGTCATATTTTACAAAGTTAGGAAAAGCCGAAGTCCCTAAAATCTAGGGAGGCTGTCGATTTGGGCATGTGGCTCAAAGGGTTTTTAACTGACGTTTTCTGTCAATGATTAGTGTTTTCTTAAGTGTTGGATTGAAGGCGTGGATTGTTGGAGCAATCGGATTCGGAGCTAGCTATCGATTTTGGCAAAAAGATAAGGTGTCAAAGGCTTTTAGGGACATGGTTCGGTCATGGATAAGTAGGTTGTGGGTTTAGTGATTATGGTTTGTAAATAAGAACTGTGCTAATCAATCGTAGGACATCGGAAGAGATCTCAGTAGCAGTCATCGCGAATCAGGTGTGTACCGAACACCCTTCTTAGTTCAATTCGGCAAAAGCCGAAATGCCGAAACTCCGGCATTTCATAGGCTTGTGAGTATGCGAATGCTCTCAAGACATAGAGTAATTGTTAGATCTAGCACCGTAAAGTGGTAGGTAAGTTCATGTGACATTTTAGCGTACTTTGGAAAAAGGGGCCAGATGGGCCAAAACTGGGCCCAATGGGCTTACGGACCAATATGGGTAAGATATGGGCAAATTAGCCTGTTAGTTAGATGGTGGAACCAAATTGCATAAAACTGCTAAAAATTACTGAAGTAGCTTGTGTAGTTGCGTAAGTTACGAAACTACCCCTAAAGAGTATAATTACCGAAATACCTCTAGGGTTTAAATTGGCTAAACTACATGACTGATTGATACTGTATTTTGAATGATATGCTTTTATTAATATCTGTTGCATGGGATTGGGGTATTGATAGAGGAAGTATTGAAAGTGGTTTATCCACGTACTGGAGGCTTTGCCTGAACTCACTGATATTTGAGCAGCGTTGCTGCAACTGTGGAGTGTAGGGCTGGGTGGGTTGAGATATTCCCCACATGGAGTGTAGGGCTGGTACAGGGCAATGTAGCGGTTGGTGGGTTGAGTAGTCTCCCCAGATGGGTTTGCATGCATTACTACTATTGTTACTTATGTTACTGTACTGGGCCTATGGGGCACACTATTATGTTAAAAAGGGCTAAGGCCTTGCTACTGTATTCTGAAAGGGCTTCGGTCCACTGTGTACTGTTATCTGAATAGGGCTTAGGCCCAATGGGCTCGAGCTGATTTGGGCTTTGGATGGGTTTCTGTATACACTGAGTTTTCCCAAACTCACCCCTTCCTCTTCCATCCTTGCAGGTGAGCCCTAGTTGGTGGACTTGGAGCTGGGCGGGATTCAGAGTGGCCATGAAGATTGATTGCCGATTTTAAATAAGTTTAGCATTTAATTTGGATTATTTTTATTATGCTTAAAGTTGTAATAAGGCCGCTCTTTTTAATTAATTTTATTTTGGGGATTATTAAACTGGTTAGCACTAGGGTTCGTTTTATAAAAACTACTTGTCTTTAAAAGATCACGATGACGTGCAAAGTTTCCGCAAAGTAAATGTTTTTCCAAGAAAATAAATATTTTAAGCAAACGTTTTTCAACCTTAATCATTTTCTTAAGAAGGACATAACCAAACGGTTTTCTCCAAATTATACGAGATGTTAGAGTGTGGCAATGGCGGTGTGCATGTCTAGGATTGGATCCAAAGGGATCTTGGTACTTAAGCAGTCCGACGGACTCACCTCCTCTCCTTCCTGGTTTCCTACCTGGTGCACAGCTTCCGTTCACTTTAACCTACTTTTAAAAGTGTCTTTTACAACACCAACTAAATTTTTCCAAACTAAGTAATACGAAATGTTTTGAACGCTTCGATGTGGCGCATCAGATCCGGTCATAACGTCTAGGCCGGGTTTGGGGTGTTACATTTAGTGGTATCAGAGCTTGGTTACAACAACTCGACTATGGATCGGGTCCGAAAATCTTTAAAAAAATGTTTTTTCTATAGGTTTTTCAAAGATGTTCAAAGTTTTTCTATTGAACGAGGTTAAATCAATAGTTTTAAAATAAAAGTGTTTTCAAATGAAATCTTTTTATTTTCGGTAAACAAAAACATGGGTTTTTATGGACTGATAAAGAAGTGGCTCACTGAATCCCCGGCACCAAGTCTGTAAGTGTTCTTTTTCTGCTTTAAATATTTATATGGAACTGGACTGGAAATAATACTATAGATAGTACTGAGCCTTAGAGATAGTGTTATTGATAAGGTAGTATTAGGGCTACAAAACTGAGACTGTAGCTAAATTGTGATTGCACAAAAATAACTCTGAAACTCTATCCGTACATAAGACATTCTGTAATAAACAGTGAAACCAGTAAACTGATGTCATAAAATTCGTAATCAGATAAATCGTTATGAGTACAAGGGCTACTCGAGGAAGAGGCCGTGGTCGAGGCCGAGGTAGCACTCAAGCTGGATCTGCATCATCTGAACACATGCCAGCTGGCGAGGTACGTCCACCACTGGTTAATGAAAATGGGCCGTATGATCGGGCCGCAAGGGATGACGCTTTGTCTTAGGCCATGTTGAGGGTGTTGGAAAGGGTGGCCGGAGCTAACATCGGGCCCATGAATAGGGGGTCCATTTCTGAACGACTTCGGGCCAACGGAGCTGAGATTTTTAGGGGCGTATCTGGAGTGGCCCCAAATGTGGCTGAGTACTGGTTGGAAGCCACAAAGCGGATCATGGATGACCTGGGCTGCTCAGTAGAACAGAAATTGAAATGGGCGGTGTCGTTGCTGCGGGATGAAGCGTATCAGTGGTGGATTACTGTGAGAGAGGGTACCCCAGCTGAGAGGGTAACATGGGAGCTGTTCAAACAGACCTTTAAGGCAAAATATGTTGGAGCTAGCTATGTGGATGCACGCAAAAAGGAGTTCTTGAATCTGACTCAAGGGAATAAGACCATTACTTAATATGAGGCAGAGTTTCTACGACTGAGTCGGTATGCTAATGGCATCGTTTCCACTGAATACGAGCGTAGCATTCGTTTTGAGGATGGTCTCAGAGATGAGTTAAGGGTGCTCATAGCTCCGCAGAGAGAGCGAGATTTCGCTGCACTGGTAGAGAAGGCTAAGATAGCCGAGGAGGTGAAACAAACCGAATGGAAGAATCGTGATAGGGATCAGAATTGGTTCAGGAGGGATGCTGGACCAGCGGGTGCTACAAATCGAAATGCTAAGAGAGCTAGGATGGAGGAACCGGTTAGAGCAATTCAGGTGAACGCAGGTAGACCGCAAGCTTGTGGGGATTGCGGCAGAATGCATCAAGGAGAGTACTGGAAGCGTTCTGGGGCTTGTCTTTGTTGTGGGTCTAAGGAGCATAGGATTAAGGATTGTCCTAGGAGGGCCACTCAGGCTTAGGTGGCCGAACAAGGGGCTGTGCGACCGGCTCAACCTGTGGGGGATGGACCGCCGCTGCCAAGAGGTCGTGGACAAGGTCACGGTGATAATGGCTGTGGACATGGGGCACCTGGCAGGGGTATTGGTAACGCGGATGCTCGTCAGCCAGCTTTGGTGTATGCTGCTCGTCGACGCGAGGAGGGTGACGCACCTGATGTCATAACTGGTACGTTTTTTGTATATGGTGTACCTTATACTGCTCTGATTGATGTGGGATCAACCCATTCATATGTGGCTTATAACATTTCTGGGGCACTGGGTGTGCACTCCGAGGAGACTGTATGTGGGGTGTCTGTGATAAGTCCTTTAGGTCATTCGGTTAAGGTAGAGAAACTCTTTAATGAGGTGCCTCTGGAGATTCAAGGCAAGGTTTTCTGTGGGGATTTGATGGAGTTACCGTTTGAAGAATTCGATTTGATACTAGGGATGGATTGGTTGACCAAGCATAAGGCAACTTTGGATTGTGCAGCTAAGAGGATGGTGTTAAGGACTGTCAATGATGAAGAGGTAATGATTATTGGAGAACGAAGGGATTACTTATCCAATGTAGTATCGGCGTTGAGGGCTGAGAAACTGATGCGTAAGGGATGCGAGGCATATCTGGCTTTGGTAAGCCAAGCTGAAACGGAGGATCTGATCGTGGAGACCATCAGAACTGTTAGGGAATTCCGGGATGTTTTTCCGGAAGAGCTTCCTGGATTACCTCCGAATCGGGAAGTTGAGTTTGGAATCGATTTGTTGCCTGGAACAGCTCCAGTATCTATTGCAACCTATAGGATGGCACCGAAGGAGTTAGTGGAACTGAAGGCTCAAATTCAAGAGTTGTTAGATAGAGGCTTCATTAGGCCTAGTGTGTCTCATTGGGGAGCACCGGTCCTGTTTGTGAAGAAAAAGGACGGAACGATGCGCATGTGCATCGATTATCGCCAGTTGAACAAACTGACGATTAAGAATAAGTATCCACTACCAAGGATTGACGATCTGTTCGATCAACTGAGGGGAGCTTCGGTATTCTCCAAAATCGATCTTCGTTCTGGATACCATCAGCTAAGGGTAAAGAAGGGGATATTCATAAGGCAGCATTTCGAACTCGATATGGACATTATGAGTTTGTGGTCATGCCGTTTGGGCTGACGAACGCACCTGCAGCTTTTATGGATCTGATGAATCGAGTATTCCAACCTTACTTGGATCGGTTCGTAGTCGTCTTTATCGACGATATCCTGGTATACTCTGAAACGGAGGCGAAGCATGATGAGCATCTCCGTATTGTGCTGCAAGTGTTAAGGGAAAAGGAGCTCTATGCGAAATTCAGCAAGTGTGAATTCTGGTTGAAGGAGGTAACCTTCCTAGGGCATGTGGTCTCTGCCGAGGGGATTAAGGTGGATCCCCATAAAATTGAAGCGATTCTGGAATGGAAGCCACCTAGGTCAGTATCGGAAATTCAGAGTTTCCTAGGGTTGGCAGGTTACTACAGAAGGTTTGTGGAAGGTTTCTCGGTGATGGCGGCACCCTTGGCAAAACTCATAAGGAAAGGAGTACCATTTGTCTAGACCGAGATACAGCAAAAAGCTTTTGATCGGTTGAAAAAGGTATTGACCGAAGCGCCAGTGTTGATTCAACCGGTGTCGGGGAAGGACTTTACTGTATACAGCGATGCGTCGCATGTGGGGTTAGGTTGCGTATTGATGCAAGAGGGCAAGGTGGTCGCTTATGCATCGCGACAGCTTAAGGCTCATGAGGTGAATTACCCTACGCACGATTTGGAGCTAGCAGCGGTGATTTTTGCGTTAAAAATTTGGAGACACTACTTATATGGGGAAAAGTGCATCATATACACAGATCATAAGAGCTTAAAGTATTTGTTGACTCAGAAGGAGTTGAATCTTAGGCAACGAAGATGGGTAGAGTTGCTTAAAGACTACGACTGTTCGATAGAGTACCACCCAGGAAAAGCTAATGTGGTGGCGGATGCGTTGAGTCGAAGGGTTGTTACTGATTTGAGAGCCTTGTTCGTACGATTAAGTCTGTACGACGATGGAAGCTTGTTGGCAGAACTGCAAGTAAGGCCTACTTGGACTGAGCAGATTAAGGAAAAATAGTTGAAGGACGATTCATTAGCTCTCCGGTTCCAGCAAGTTGAGAGTGGTGAGAACGAGGATTTTGGGTTGAACACTGAAGGAGTTCTGTGCTTTCGTGGAAGGGTTTGTATTCCAAAGGACCCTGAATTGAGGCAGTTAATTCTGAAAAAGGCTCATGGTGGACTCTGTGCCATGCATCCTGGAGGGAATAAGTTATATCGAGACTCGCGAGAGGTGTACTGGTGGCCCGGATTAAAACGAGAAGTGACTGAATTTGTTGGGAAATGTCTGATGTGCCAGCAGGTTAAGGCTGAGCATCAATTGCCTTCGGGATTACTGCAACCTGTGAAAATTCCGCTATGGAAGTGGGAAAGAGTAACAATGGACTTTGTGAGTGGGTTACCTTTGACACCCACCAAGAAAGATTCAGTGTGGGTGGTTGTGGATAGGTTAACAAAATCTGCTCATTTCATACCTGTTCGTACCGACTACTCACTGCAAAAGTTGGCCAAGTTATATGTGGCGGAGGTAGTGCGACTGCATGGGGTGCCAATGTCGATAATTTCTGATCGAGACCCTAGGTTTGCGTCTCAGTTTTGGTGAAAGTTGCAGGAAGCGTTGGGTACACGATTGGATTTTAGTACTGCTTTTCACCCACAGACAGATGGACAGTCAGAAAGGGTTATTCAGGTTCTGGAAGATATGTTAAGAGGTTGTATCATTGATTTTCGTGGAAGTTGGGAGGACTACTTGCCATTGGCGGAGTTTGCTTATAATAACAGCTATCAAGCAAGTATTCAGATGGCACCATATGAAGCGCTTTATGGGCGAAGATGTCGTACGCCGACGTGTTGGACAGAGTTGGGTGAACGACAAATGCTTGGACCAGAATTGGTGGCAGACACTGAAAGCAAGGTTAGGCTGATAAGGGATCGGTTAAAGGAGGCATCCGATAGACAGAAGTCGTATGCGGATCTGAAGCGCAAGGAGATTGAGTTCGCTGTTGGGGATATGGTTTTCTTGAAGGTTTCCCCTTGGAAGAAAATTTTGAGATTTGGTAAGAAGGGTAAGTTGAGCCCACGGTTTATTGGGCCTTACCTAATTGTTAAGCGGGTTGGACCAGTGGCTTATCAGCTAGAGTTACCACCAGAACTGCATCGTATCCACGACGTTTTTCATGTATCCATGCTGAGGCGGTATCGATCTGACCGAACTCATATCATACCAGTTACAGAGATCGAGGTACAGTCAAATTTAACTTTCGAAGAGGAACCTGTGCAAATACTTGATCGTGATGTCAAGGTGTTGAGAAGGAAATCAGTTCCACTAGTGAAAGTACTTTGGAGAAACCATGGCAAAGAAGAAGCTACTTGGGAGACTGAGGAGGCTATGCGTCAACAGTACCCTCAACTGTTCTAATAAGGTAAAATTTCGAGGCCGAAATTTCTTTAAGGAGGGTAGAGTTGTAACATCCTGATTTTCGGATTTATTCGTGGTTTTCAATATTTTGTAAAGATTTTAAAATTTTGTATTTGGATGTGGAATTAATATTTTGAGTAGGTAAATGGGCTTATAGAAGGCCCATGTGTTGGCCAAAACCCGGTTGAATTTTTGAATTTTGGACTTAAAAGGTTAGGGGTTTTGGCTAGGTGGCCCTTAAGTGGAGTGATGGGCAAATTGCATCACAAAAAGAGCCTTGGTAAAGTGTCCAGAGTGACGCCACTAGGCTCCTAAAAAGGTGGCGTGTGGAGCTTTGAGGGAGGCATGGGATCGATTCCCTGTGTTGACAAATAGATGCATTTATTTTTAAGTGCAGGAGGGGTAAGTGTTGGAGTCCAAGTGGATTCTACTATAGGAGAGTTTGAATCAGTCTAAACACTTGGATTAAGGAGGGATAAGGGGAGAGATTTAAGGGATTAGGAGAGAGGCTAAGAGTTGGCCGAATTTTGGGAATTGAAGAGGGAAAAATCGGTAGGGGGTTTTGAGGTTAGTATTTCGGCACCTAGGGTATTGAGTGGTGCCGTTCTCTCCTGCTCATACATCACAAGGTTTTCTTTTCTCTCTTTTTCCTCTCTAGCCGAAACTACCACCTCCCTTATTCTTCTTTTTCTATTTTTCTTCTTCAAAACCATTCATCAATTCTGCTGTTCATCAATACTTTTGCCGAATCCATAAAAGCCGAAATCCTGTGATCACTGCTTGTGCCGATTTCTTCAAAGCCAGGTCATTCTATGTTCTTTGTTTTTATTAAATCTGCGATTATCTTTTCTTAATCCTAGATACCTGACGGCAATTCTACTTCAAGGTCATAGTCTCACATCGTCATCCCCTTCACCACCCAAAAGCCGAAAGTACCATTGGTTTAGGGGCTTATAGCCGAAACTTCAAAACTCCAGGAGTCGAGTTCTACCGTCGGTTGATAGATAAATCTACACCAGATTGCGTGGAGATCAAAAAGGAGTAAGGGGTAAGTGTTCATCATCTCAGATCTGGTCATATTTTACAAAGTTAGGAAAAGCCGAAGTCCCTAAAATCTAGGGAGGCTGTCGATTTGGGCATGTGGCTCAAAGGGTTTTTAACTGACGTTTTCTGTCAATGATTAGTGTCTTCTTAAGTGTTGGATTGAAGGCGTGGGTTGTTGGAGCAATCGGATTCGGAGCTAGCTATCGATTTTGGCAAAAGGGTAAGGTGTCAAAGGCTCTTAGGGACATGGTTCGGTCATGGATAAGTAGGTTGTGGCTTTAGTGATTATGGTTTGTAAATAAGAACTGTGCTAACCAATTGCAGGACATCGGAAGAGATCTCAGTAGCAGTCGTCGCGAATCAGGTGCGTACTGAACACCCTTCCTTAGTTAAATTCGGCAAAAGCTGAAATGCCAAAACTCCGGCATTTCATAGGCTTGTGAGTATGCGAATGCTCTCAAGACATAGAGTAATTGTTAGATCTAGCACCGCAAAGTGGAAGGTAAGTTCGTGTGACATTTTAGCGTACTTCGGAAAAAGGGGCCAGATGGGCCAAAACTGGGCCCAATGGGCTTACGGACCAATATGGGTAAGATATGGGCAAATTAGCCTGTTAGTTAGATGGTGGAACCAAATTGCATAAAACTGCTAAAAATTACTGAAGTAGCTTGTGTAGTTGCGTAAGTTACGAAACTACCCCTAAAGAGCATAATTACCGAAATACCTCTAGGGTTTAAATTGGCTAAACTACATGACTGATTGATACTGTATTTTGCATGATATGCTTTTATTAATATATGTTGCATGGGATTGGGGTATTGATGGAGGAAGTATTGAAAGTGGTTTATCCACGTACTGGAGGCTTTGCCTCAACTCACTGATATTTAAGCAGCGTTGCTGCAACTGTGGAGTGTAGGGCTGGGTGGGTTGAGATATTCCCCACATGGAGTGTAGGGCTGGTACAGGGCAGTGTAGCGGTTGGTGGGTTGAGTAGTCTCCCCAGATGGGTTTGCATGCATTACTACTATTGTTACTTATGTTACTGTACTGGGCCTATGGGCCACACTGTTATGTTAAAAAGGGCTAAGGCCTTGCTACTGTATTCTGAAAAGAGCTTCGGTCCACTGTGTACTGTTATCTGAATAGGGCTTAGGCCCAATGGGCTCGAGTTGATTTGGGCTTTGGATGGGTTTCTGTATACACTGAGTTTTCCCAAACTCACCCCTTCCTCTTCCATCCTTGCAGGTGAGCCCTAGTTGGTGGACTTGGAGCTGGGCAGGATTCAGAGTGGCCATGAAGATTGATTGCCGATTTTAAATAAGTTTAGCATTTAATTTGGATTATTTTTATTATGCTTAAAGTTGTAATAAGGCCGCTCTTTTTAATTAATTTTATTTTGGGGATTATTAAACTGGGTAGCACTAGGGTTCGTTTTATAAAAACTACTTGTCTTTAAAAGATCACGATGACGCGCAAAGTTTCCGCAAAGTAAATGTTTTTCCAAGAAAATAAATATTTTAAGCAAACGTTTTTCAACCTTAATCATTTTCTTAAGAAGGACATAACCAAACGGTTTTCTCCAAATTATACGAGATGTTAGAGTGTGGCAATGGCGGTGTGCATGTCTAGGATTGGATCCGAAGGGAGCTTGGTACTTAAGCAGTCCGACGGACTCACCTCCTCTCCTTCCTGGTTTCCTACCTGGTGCACCGCTTCCGTTCACTTTAACCTACTTTTAAAAGTGTCTTTTATAACACCAACTAAGTTTTTCCAAACTAAGTAATACGGAATGTTTTGAACGCTTCGATGTGGCGCATCAGATCCGGTCATAACGTCTAGGCTGGGTTTGGGGTGTTACA
The DNA here is from genome assembly GCF_007990345.1 of Gossypium hirsutum. Taxonomy (NCBI): domain Eukaryota; kingdom Viridiplantae; phylum Streptophyta; class Magnoliopsida; order Malvales; family Malvaceae; genus Gossypium; species Gossypium hirsutum. Next base: position 36,765,121 of record NC_053427.1, read on the forward strand.
CTTGTTCAAAAGATTACCTACTACCCGCCTTGATTGATCACACTAAAACCGTTGCAAGAAGTCGTTTACAATCCTCAAAGACCACCTGCATCCCAATCGCAACTTGTTAACTATTACCTTACACGCAAACATTTGAACCAAGTAAAAGGAGAAAAGCAATTCGGCCCACACCCCCAACAAAAGCCAAAAGCCAAGTTTCGATAGAAGCATGCTGACACAACCACTTTCCTAGCAAAAATCAGTAGCATAGAAGGGTGTTAGGTAGAATAGACTATCACAATAGAAAGAGGGAAGAAAACAATAACTGAGCACTCGAACCTGAGATGGAATATTTGACTAATCAACACAAAAGTGTAAAGAGAAGAGAACCAAAAGAATGAAATGAGAGGAAGTGCATTCAGTTTTCACAATACAAGAAGGGATACTCAATAAAAGCCGAAGAAAATGAGAGAGAAGAGAAAAGGATATTCGGGCACTACACAAAAGAGGATGATGATGGCACAGAATTGGTTGAGAGGGGAAGAATGGTATTCGGTTTAGGGTACAAGGATGGGCACGTTAGGTAGAATAGTAGATAAAAAGAGAATTGGCTAACAGTAGAGAAATGGTCAAAAGGAAAAACAAAATCGAAAAGAATGCCGAAGGAAAAATACTTGAATGGTCAAGGTAGCATTCAGCCTCAAACAAAAATGAAATGAAGCAAAAAAAAAGGGGTAGCAACTGAAATGGAGAGCACTTGATAGTCACAAAGCAGAATTCTGAGTGTTGGGAGTCAAAAATCGGCACCAACACTCCCCTTCCTTCAAAATCCCTTGATTTCCTTCTAAAACCTCTCCACCATAATCTCCTCAACCTCCAATTTCAAACTCCACTCCTCCAGCAGAGTTTAGGTCAACCTCTACCACTCACACGGCAAGAGCAGCAAAATAAACACCCTTTGCATGTAGCAAGACTGGAACTCAAGTCTCCTAGCAACAATAACAGGCCACTATCCCCTAGACCAACAGGCATTTTATGACATGTTTTACCCATTTTTATTTTAAGAGCCTACTGTCTAGAGCCAATGGTTTATCCATGCAAACATAAAATTTTTGCATAAGCCCAAGCTTGAACCCAAGACCTCTCACACACTTCCAGAACACTTAACCACTGAAGCAAATATTCAATTGTGTAACACAACATACAAAGATAAATACTTAGATTTTTGGGGCATTACAACTCTACCCCCTAAAAGAAAATTTCGGCCTTGAAATTTACCTAGTCAAAACAGATGAGGGTATTTTTGTTTCATTGCCTCCTCGGATTCCCACATGGCTTCCTCTGTGCTGTGATTATGCCAAAGTACCTTAACCAGTGGGATAGACTTCTTCCTTAACACTTTTACATCACGCTCTAGAATCTGAACTGGCTCCTCCTCAAAATTCAGATTCGGACTAACCTCAATCTCTTCAGTCGAGATAACATGCGTGGGATCAAAACAATAGTGCCTCAACATAGAGATGTGAAACACATCATGAATCTGGTCTAACTCCAGAGGTAACTCTAACTGATATGCAACCAGTCCCACACGTTTCAGTATACGGTATGGCCCAATGAACCTAGGGCTTAGCTTGCCCTTCCGTCCAAATCTCAGTACCTTCTTCCATGGCGAGACCTTGAGAAAAACTAAGTCCCCCTACAAAATACTCAATCTCCTTACGCTTCAGATTTGCATACGAATTTTGTCTGTTTGATGCTACCTTCAGTCTATCTTAAATTAATTTAACCTTATCTTCAGCATCAGAAACCAATTCAGGACCCAGAATACGCTGTTCAACCAACTCAGTCCAACACGAAAGAGTACGACACCTACAACCATATAATGCCTCATAAGCTGCCATCTGTATGCTAAATTGATAGCTATTGTTATGATAATGACAAGTACTCCTCCCAACTGCCCCAGAAGTCTATCACACAACTCTTTAACATGTCTTCCAGTACTTGAATCGCCCTCTCCAACTGACCATCTGTCTGAGGATGAAATGCAGTACTAAAGTCTAACCTTGTATCCAGAGCTTTATATAGCATCTTCTAGAACTGAGACGTGAAGTGAAGATCCCTATCAGAAATTATGGAAATTAAAACCCTATACAGGCTCACTATCTCTGACACATACAGCTTAGCCAGCTTCTGCAATAAGTAATCGGTATGAACTGGTATGAAATGGGCAGACTTGGTCAATCGATCCATGATGACCCATATCGAATCCTTCTTAGTAGGCATTAGGGGTAGCTCACTTACAAAATCCATAGTTACTCTCTCCCACTTCCAAAGTGGAATCTTAACTGGCTGAAGCAATCCTAAAGGTAACTAATGTTCAGCCTTAACCTATTGGCAAGTCAGACATTTACTCACAAATTCGGTGACTTCACGTTTAAGACTTGGCCACCAATATAACTCTTGAAGGTCTCAGTACATCTTATTCCCACCAGGATGCATAGCATAAGGACTACTATGCGCCTCTCACAGTATAGATTGCCTTAAATCAATATACCTCGGTACACAGACTCTCCCACGAAAACATAGTACCCCTTCACTATTCAGCCCAAAGTCTGAAGTTCCCCCACTCTCTATTTGTTGGAAACGAGGACCCAATGATTCATCCTCCAACTATTCGCCCTTAATTTGTTCAATCCACTTCAGTTTAACCTAAAGTTCAGCCAACAGACTACCATCATCAAATAAGCTGAGACGAGCAAACATCGCCCTCAGATAAGTCATAGCCCTATGGCTCAGTGTGTCAGCCACCATATTGGCCTTACCAAGATGGTATTCAATCGAATAATCATAATCCTTAAGTAGCTCAATCCATCTACGCTGCTTAAGATTTAGCTCCTTCTGAGTGAGGAGATACTTGAGGCTCTTCTGATCCATCTAAATGATACACTTCTTACCGTACAGGTAATGCCTCCAAATTTTCAGTACGAATACCACCGCGGCCAACTCCAAGTCATGTGTCAGATAGTTTGCCCCATGTGTCTTGAGCTGACGAGATGCATAAACCACCACCTTACCTTCTTGCATCAACACATAACCTAAACCAACATGTGATGCATCGCTGTAGACAGTGAATTCTTTCCTAGACTCTGGCTATATTAAGACAGGGGCCTCTGTCAAAACTTTCTTAAGCTTCTCAAAACTCTCTTGTTGCGCATCAATCCAGTTAAATGGCACACCCTTACGCAACAACTTAGTTAGAGGTGTCACAATCAACGAAACCCCCTCAACAAAATGTCTATAATACCCTACCAAACCCAAAAAATTTCGAATCTCAGATACTGTCTTAGGGGCTTCCAATCCAAAATAGCTTCAAATTTCTGAGGATCAACCCTAATCCCTTTAGCAGATACCATGTAACCTGTAAATATTACCTCTCGTAACGAAAACTCACACTTACTAAACTTAGCGAAAAGTTGTTTCTCCCTCAGAATCTATAGAACAACTTGGAGATGTGCACCATGCTCATCTCCAGTTCTTGAATACACCAGAATGTCATCTATAAACATCACTACGAACTGATCCAGGTAGGGCTGGAACACTCAGTTCATCAAATCCATGAAAGCCGCTGGTGCATTCGTCAGTCCAAACAACATCACTAGGAACTCGTAATGACCATAATGAGTCCTAAATGTTGTCTTGTAAGCATCAGCCTCTTTGACTCTCAATTGATGGTGCCCAGGTCAAAGATCTATCTTAGAGAAAATCAAAGCTCCAAGAAACTAGTCGAACAGGTCATCAATCCTCAGTAGAGGGTACTTATTCTTAATAGTCAATTTATTCAGTTGTCGGTAGTCGATGCATATATGCATGGATCTATCCTTCCTTTTCATAAATAAAATCGGTGCTCCCTATGGAGACATACTCGGGCAGATGAACCCTCGATCCAATAACTCTTGAATCTGAGCCTTAAACTCCACTAGCTCCTTTAGTGCCTTACTATAAGGGGCGATGGACACCAAAGTTGTACCAGGCAGGAGCTCGATCCCAAACTCAACTTCTCAATTTGGAGGTAAGCCAGGCAATTCATTGGGAAAAACATCCAGAAAGTTCTTAACTATTCTGATATCTTTAACAAAAGAAACCTCGAAATCAGAAACTCTGATGTAGGCTAGACACGTTTCGTAACCCTTTAGAACCAATTTCTCAGCCCTCAGTGCAGAAATCACATTTGATAGATAATTTCAACGTTCCCCAACTACAACTAACTCATCACCCTCCGTAGTTTTTAGTACCACCCGCTTAGTAGCACAATCCAAATTCACTTGATGCTTAACTAGCCAGTCCATTCCCAGTATTAAGTCGAATTATCAAAAAGTGAGCTCCATTAAATCCGCCAAAAGGATCATACCTTGAACCTCTAAAGGTACATGCTTAAACAGTTTATTCACTCTCACTGACTGCCCCAATGGACTTAACACAGTAACCTCACTCGTAGTATTCTAAACCATTACACCCAAAGTCTCAGACACAGTACATGCTATATAAGAATGTGTAGATCCAACATCAATCAATGCAGTATAAGGTAGATTATGGATAAAGAACGTACCCGTAATACCATCTGGGATGTCCCTGTCTTCTCGGTAATGTACAGTATACACCAGTGCTGGCTGCCTTGCCTCCTTATGACCAGCACCTCTGCTTGATGCTCCACGATCACGACCCATACCATTTCCAACTCTGGCCTGACCACGACCTCTCGGCGACTGTTGAACACCTTTCGGTGGCTGACAGTATGCAACACCCTGATTTTGGGCCTAGAAGTAATGGGACTTGAGTTTGGGATTGGTTAAAAGGCCGCGAGAATAAAAGAAATGTGTTTAAATATTTTATAATTGTGTGTTTAGTTTAATTGTTAAATTATTTAGGAAGGGCTGGTAGTGTGGAAAAAATCCTAGTTTCGAACCAGGGCTTTAGCAAAATTTTGCATTTTCTTTTCTAAAAAACCCTGAGCATTAGGTGGAAGGCTTATTAATAAGGCCTGGTAAAATCTGACACAAGGAAGCATGTGGCCTAGTGGCGAAAGGTGTGGGTGGTAAGTAGGAGGTTTAAGGTTAAAGTCCTGGCCTTGGCGAAATTTTTTTATTGCGCATAAGATTAGTAGGGAAGCTAGCGTTTAGGCTTTATAAATATGTTAGGTGGGAATTCGACACAAGGATGCTCTTGGCCTAGTGGCATGGTGGCGCTAGGAGTAAGGAGAGGTGTTGGGTTCAAGTTGCAGCATGAGCAGAAGTTGTGGGTTTTTTTTAGACAACCTGGAGGTCAGCAGAAAAACTTTATAATTAATTGGGGAGGGGAAACGACACAAAAGAGCTTGTGGCTTGGTGGCAAGGGACATTTAGCGCAACCAAGAAATCAGGGGTTCGAATTTGAAAAGTAGTAAAATTTTTAGGATAACCAGGTTGCGGGTTAATAGGCCTTAAAAATAGTTAGGGATGGAATATGGCACAAGAGCGCCTGGGGTGCAGTGGCGTGAAGCATGCCATGGTCATGAGAGGGAGCAGGTTCAAATCCCAGGCCAGGCAAAGTTTAAATTTTTATTCTTGTAACACCCCGTACCCGAGACCGTTGCCGGAGTCGGACACGAGGGGTTCACAGACTAAATTCGCTTACTATCGCAGTCCATTTTAAAAATTTCCAGGCAGTTGGCTAACTGCATCACTGTCACCTTAAAAATCATATCCTGAGTTTCACAACTCGAAAATAAGTGTCGTAATTTTTCCCTGAAACTAGACTCATATTTACATCTACATATTTTTTCTATAATTTTTGGTCGGGCTAATTAGTACAGTTTATTAGTTAAATTCTTTCCTGTTACAGGGTGCGACTACACTGACCTTCATGCATTACGATTTGGATATCTCCCTGCACAGAGCTTCAATACTGATGCTGTTTGTTTCTATAGAAACTAGACTCAGATAGGAATCTATACATATATGGCATGACTCCTAATTATCTCTGGTTAATTTATAATGAATTTCCAAAGTCGGAACAGGGAATCCAGAAACTGTTCTGGCCCTGTTTCACGAAAACCTAATTATCTCTTAACATACAACTCATATGACCATTTCGTTTCTTCCATATGAAAATATATTCATCAAGGTTCGATCACATAATTTATCCACTATTTAATTCCATTCCTACTATTTTTAGTGATTTTTCACATCCACATCACTGCTGCTGCCAGCATCTGTTTTCAAGGTAAACTTTACCTATTTCATGGTTACCATGGACCAACTAGAGTTTTGTTATACATATTCCAAAGGTGATCAAGAATAACCCTTCCCATGGCTAACCGTTACCAACATTTCCATACCTTTCGATGGACAACATACAAAACGATTATAATGCTATGATCAAAGTATATTTAAGCCATTTTCGCTATCCAAATTTACACAAAACCGAAGGGTACATGACCAACAACAAAAGGGTAGTCCTATACATGCCATTTTCAGAGTTCAACCAAAAGTGTACCAAAAGGGCTTTGATAGTGTGGGCGACTTTGACTTCAAAATCCCGAGTCCGATAGCTGAAGAACCAAAATCTATAAAACAGAGAATCAAAGAAACGGAGTAAGCATTAAATGCTTAGTAAGTTTTGAGCAAAGAGTTTAGACACAACCAAAGTATAGCATTCATGTAGCTAAACGGATAATTTCATATGCACAAATTTTCAATATCATAATTACTTCACATTACCAACCCTTATGTTCATACATAAAAGATCAACTTAGCCAAAGGCCGGTAGCTCATTTATCAACTGAGCGAATACTTATTTGTAAGGGCTCAACTAATTCAAAGCACATACGAAACATACGTCAATGTTGGGATGTTACAAGCGTATTAACTGAAATTTTTACAGCAAGATCGTTCATTCCCAAATCACGTACCTTCAGAATTTAACCGGATATAGCTACTCGTTCAAATGCCTTCGGGACATAGCCCGGTTATAGTAACTCGCACAAATGCCTTCGGGACTTAACCCGGATTTAGTAACTCGCACCAATGCCTTCGGGCTTAGCCCGGAATTAGTATCTCGCACAAATGCCTTCAGATCTTAGTCCGGAATTAGTATCTCACACAAATGCCTTCGGATCTTAGTCCGGATACGGTCACTTAGCACAAAGCCTTTGGGACTTAGCCCGGACATCATTCGAATAACCATGCACATTTAACAATAAATCATGACACATTCGTATTTCATTTTCATTAGCAAAACTCAAACACAAGACACTTATCACTCTTGCAATTTCGGCTCAATAGCCACACACAAAGAGCATGATTTTGATTTGCTTAAAACATGATCTAATCAAATCATAATTTAAGCTCTATTACTCAAGAACTTACCTCGGATGTGATCGAGCGATTTCGACAGCTATTCGATCACTTTTTCCTTTCCCTTATCCAACTGTGGTCCTCTAAGCTCTTGAGCTAATTCAAACAAATTTAACTCATTAAAGTCTCATTTTGCTAGCTTATGGCCGAATATGACAAGGAGTTTGATAGGTCATATGGCCACCTTTTAGCTCAAATACACAATGGTCATACGCATTTTTAATCACATCAAGCAATTTAATACAATTCATTCGAACATCAAAAGAGAAGCTCAAGGTACTTAGCCCATATATACATTAGACATTAGAGTCACATATGTACGAAATCACGAATCGAATTCAACATACTAGCTAATATTTCCCCTTAGCCGAATTTTCTAAGTCAAGCTAAAGCCATCAATAGGCTACCTATGGCCGAACATACACATAACTTATGTACTTATTCATGTGGCCGAACATACATGTCTATGTTGGGGCCGATTGCAACACTTAATACATTCTACAAGTATGGTCACTTGTATTGACTAAACACCATTTTGTTTCAAGTTCAAAACTTGGCTAATACACACATATATACACTAGTAAAGCATCCTCTCCCTTTCCATCAATTTAACACATGCATTACTCATTAATATACAAAAATTATATTCGGCCTTAGCACACAACTTGCTAGCCGATTCTTCTCCATCTAGCAACTAATTCACATATGTGCTCATTCGTTAGACTCTACTTCATCTAACAACAACCATATTTTTCCCTTCTACTTCCTACCATTGCCGAATGTATCACAACACCATACCATTTCAATTTTTGGTCATGGTTAAATAAAGAACTTAATGTCTCACTCAAAAATGCTAAAAAGAAGATTCAAGAATCATCAATCCACCATCACATGCACCATTACAAAGCTTCACTTTTAGCATGCAAATGATATCAACACAAATCCACCTTAGCCGAATATCATCTCCATGACATAGTAAAGATTTGAACCATGGGCTAGTTAGAACTCAAGCTAACTACTAAAATATACATGAATCTCATGGAGCAACCTCAAACATACCTTAGCCTAGTTACATGCATGGTCGAACCTCTTCAACATTTCCTCCTTTCTTTCCTTTTGAATTTCGGTCAAGGATGTTCAAGGATGAACACACGTTTTTTTTCTTTGTTTCCTTTCTTCCATTCACGGCAAAGGGGGGGCATGGATGAGACCATTTTTTTTTCATCACTCCTCCCTTTCATTATTTAATTACCATGCTCATTATTTTATTGTTTCCTCCCATGATGCACCAACACAACATGTCTATGACATGTTTTGCCCATCACCCTTTGTCCATCCTAATGTCATGGCCGGCCACTACTAGATGGGGGGGAAAATTGACATGCAAGTCCCCCTTTTTCAACATGCACTAATAGGTCCTCATGTTTTGATCTATCACATTTCGAAAATGTCACACATAAGTCCTATTGACTAAATTCACATGCAACTTACTAAATAGAAGCTTAAAATTTTCACACATTTATTTTAGACAATAAATATCATATTCAAACAATTTGGTGACTCGGTTTAGCGGTCCCGAAACCGCTTTCCTACTAGGGTCACTTTAGGGCTGTCACAATTCTTTAAGAAAACTGAGGCTTAGACATATAATCCTTATAATTAATTGTGACTGAATGGCAGCATAAGAAAGGATGCGGTGCAGTGGCTAGCAGCGTGTGGGGAGGTAGAGTAACCTTGAGGTCTGGAGTTTGAGTGGAGGCGCGCGCAAAGGGAGAATTTAATTTTGCTACTCAGGTGTTGTACGGTGGAAGTAATATGAATGCAATTCAAATTGGAATTTTTGGCTAAAATCAAGGGGATTAGGATGAGGATTAAGTGTAGCTATGATGGTGATAAAATTGAAGAATTTGAAGGGAAATTATCCTGACGAGTTTAAGTCGATTAAGGAGTGTAGGTGTATTTATTTATTTAGTATAAATATGTGTGTCGTATGGGCGAGTAACGGCATTTGTTGTTTTTGTGTGCTTCAGTCGCATATTACCTCCTCTTTTCTTTAAGCCAAATTCTTGATCTTTTCTTCCCTATTTTAATCGAATCAATCTCTTCCCTCTTGAACTTAGTCGACTGTTTCTTTTTCATTTAAAAGTCGATTCATACACTTTTGGAGTTTGATTTCTTGTTGGCAAGCAATCTCGTAATCGGTAAGTGAATTAGATCTTCTTCGGCTTTTGTTAAATATTTCTAAGTTCTTTCGTTTCTACACTCTTAAAAGCTGATTCTTCTTTATTCTTTCCAAAACTTTCGTTAACCTACGATTTCTCCATTTATTTCTCTTTTTCGATCTTATTCAAGAGTGTGATCGTTGATGGAAAAAGGGGGTTCTAGCAGAGAGGTTGTGATAGAGGCTCCCAAGTTTAAGCGACGTAAGGTGTCAGCCGTTCGGGACTTTCCGCCTGGATGCAAAAGGGGGACTACGTCAGATTTTGGGTTACATAGGCAAATCGCAGTCGATCAATCTAGTCAAGGTTCGGGAGATTATGAATACTTAGTACTCCAGGTGATAAGATGTGTATTTCTACCCTATGATAACTTGATATAAAGCCGAAGGTATGTACATACACTGCATACACAAGTAAATTAAGAAAAGCTGAAATGCCAAAAAGCAGAAAGTTTGGCTACGGTAGTCTTGCGAGTGCGTGAACACTCATGAGGAGAGAATCAATAGGTTGTCTGAGGCCCCATGGGTGATTCCATGGACTTGGACTGTGAATTGGCCAACTGGGCCAGAGTAGGCTTAATGGGCCCGATGGGCTGTTAGGCCCATAGTAGGCAAAATTTGATATTTGATGCTATGTGATGGGAAATTGTATGCGAGCATGAATATGAATGTGATTTGGGCCTGATGGGCCATATAAATGCAAATTGGGCTTAATATGCCATACAGATGAGATTAGGCCTCGTGGGCCAGATACATGTATGTGTATTTGACTAGGCTTTGTAAGGGATTTTGGGCCTAGTATATGATGACTACATAAAACTTAATTAATTTATTGCGACTGTGGACAAGTCATAGGGTTAAGGTGTGGCAACAGGTATATGCATGTCTAGGATTGGATCTAAGGAGAGCTTGGTACTTAAGCGGTCTTAATGACTCACCTCCTCTTCTTTGGAATCCTACCTGGTGCATAGTATTGTTCATCTTAGCTCACGAGATTTGTTAACGAACCAAGGTAAGTAAAAACCATAATAAAAGGAAAAATTACTAAAATGCCCCTAAGGGCGAAAATGACCGAAATATCCCTAGGTGTTAAATGTAAGTTTTATGGATGTGACATGCATATCTGCTGCATACATATATTCTGCTTAGGTTGCATATGGGTTGGGTATTATGGAATAAAGGAAGTATATGAGGATCGCATGGTTGCTTGACAATCGTGGATCCACCGACGGCTTTTAAGCCCAATGTGTAAATAAAGGTAGGTTCGCAACCAGGCTACCATGGATGTGTATCGATTAGGTGGGTCGATATTTATATCCCCACATGGTGTGTCAGGGGACGGAGCTGGTGTGTAGTGGATGGATTATTGGGATAGGATTGCACTGCATTGCATTGCATGTATGATATTGTTGTGATATTATTGCGATGTGGGCTTCGGCCCAACTGACGCTAATTTGGGCTAAGGCCCAAAGGCCACCATTATTGAATTGGGCTCTGGCCCAAAATGACTAATGATTGCTTTATACTCGTTGAGAGTTGTACACACTGGGTTTTCGAAACTCACCCCCTCCTTCTAAACTTTTTAGGTGATCCTCAGTAGGCGGTTTGACGGATGGAGGGACTCGGAGGTGGCCAACTAGCATAGAAAGTTTAGACTTAGTCTTTATGTAATTTTTAATATATTGACTTCAAATTATTTCTATTTGATTTGGGTTGTAACAAGGTCTTTCCTCTGGTTATTGTTTCAAAATTTAGAATTATTATCATTTTTATGCTTTATATTTATTAGAAATAGAACGTGGTTTCCTAAACCATAATTGTTTTTTTTAAATACTACGTTTCCGCAACTCAATTTTCAAATGAAGAGTCTTCATAAAATCATATGTTCAAAATTCAGCAATTAAAAAGTGATTTTACAAAATAATTAAGGTTTTTCATTTTAAGGAAGTGTTTCCAATGAAAACAAGGTTTTCACTAAAACACTTCAATGTGACACGCCAAATTTGGCCATAACATCCGGGCTGAGTTTGGGGTGTTACACAGTACCCATACCAGTAGCTTACATCTGATCGGGCCTCTGTGGACAATCTCTGATACGATGCTCTAATGATCCGCACCTCAAGCATGCCCCAATCCTTTTCCAGCATTCGCCTTGATGGCGTCTCCCACATTCTGTACAGGACTGCGGTCCAGAAGTAGCAATAGGGGACCCAAGTCTGACTAGCCATCAACTCTAGCCTTTTTCTTAAGCCTTTGATGAGGGCTCCAAACCCCTCTTGTTACTACCATTTTCCTTCTCCCGGTTCTGGCATTCAGCGCACTTCACATCCTCGGCGATCTTCGCATTATCGACCAAAGCACCAAAATCTCGCTCCATCTGTGGACCTATCAGGATCCTTAAACTATCCCCGAGGCCATCTTCGAAACGAACATAGCACTTCTATTTAGTTGCCACCATCCCACGTGTATAGAGGTTGAGAGTTTTTGGCTAAGGATGTGTGAAAGAGTGGTGTGCTGCTCGAGTGTATAAAGCAGCAGTGTGCAGCAGGGGATGTAAGCAATGTGTGGATCGTTGAACAGGCCTGGTTTGGGTGTGCGTGGAAGTTGGGTGCTAGTGCAGGACACGGCCTGGGCAGTTGGGGCTGGAGCAGCAGGCATGCCAAGTAGTACTGCGCAATGCAGCACACGACGGAGCAGGCGTGCATGAGGTGGGCGTGCAGCTTGCTATGGAGCTAGGGCTGTTGACCAAATGGCTGCTAGGCAGCTACGACACTTAGGGAATTTGGTGTTTGGAGGGAATTGTGTATGAATGAAAAAAATAAGAAGAGATGGGTGGAATTTATAGTAAAAAGAGTAGGAACTAAAGTAGAATTCTTAGTATAAATTAATAATTAAAAATTCTAAGTTCTAATTCTACTCAAAGTAAATAACAATTAATAATTAATATAATGCATATTAAATTATTATTTGATATTAATTTATTAAGATAAAACTTATCAAATAAAATATGATTAAATTAAAACTAATCCTAACTCTATATAAAGTTTATAATAATTAATATATATTATAATGGATATAATTATATATTAATAATTATCATCTTTTTTATTAAACTAAAAACATTTATTCTAGAAGCCTTTTAAAAATATTTACAAAAAGAGGCATCTAATTTTTAATATTTACAAAAAGACAACCATATTTTGAAAATTATTTAATTAAGTACCTAGACTTAAAGAAAATCTGAAATTGAGTTGCAATTTAAAAGTTGGATCAAAATTGACCCTTTTATTTGAAACTAAAAATTTATTTTGCCATTTAGGGGATAATTTTTCAAAAAATTATGTCAAAATCAATTCCCGAGAAAGATTGGAAGGGTTACAAGTGGTCCTGCTTAAGTTCCAATCTCCTAGACAAAATTTATTTAAACATACTAATCCCAAAAATATACCCTAAATTATTTAATCAAAATGAAGAATAAGAAAAATTAAATATCTGATAAAATGAATGAGATTTGATTCCGTTCAATTTTATCTCCCCAGTAATGTTTCAAGCGTTGAGCATTAACTCGAAAATTACCTCCCTTACCTTCAAGTTCAACAACTCCATACGAATAGACTTGTTGAATCATTTATGACTAGACCAACGTGATTTTAACATACCTAGAAAGAACTTTAATTTGGAATTAGATAACAAAACTTACTGACCTGCTTTGAATTTGCAAACTCGAATGTACTTGTCATGCCATTTTTTAAGTCTCTCATTGAGCAATTTGGAATTTTCATATGAGAACATTTGGAATTCTTCTAACTCATTGAGCTGGAGCATCCGTTTCTCTTTAGCAAGCTTAAGATCCAAGTTGAGTTGTCGGAGAGCCCAGTAAGCTTTGTGTTCTAACTCCAAGGGTAGATGGCAGCTTTCCCAAAGACTAACCTATAGGATGACATCCCTAAAGGTGTCCTGTATGCTGTCCTGTAAGCACATAAAGCATCATCCAGTCTTTTGGACCAATCTCGTTGGTTGTAAACTACCTTCTCAAGGATGCCTTTGATCTCTTTGGTTGCCAGTTCAGCTTGCCCATTCGTCTGCAGATGGTAAGCTGAGGCAACCTTGTGCTTGACTCCATGTTTCTCAAGTAACCATTTCAACCACTTGTTCACAAAATGGGACCCTTCATCAATAATGATGGCTCTTGGGGTTCCAAACCTTGTGAACATATGCTTCTGCAAAAACTTCATACAGCCTTAGCATCACTTTTCATATATACCTCTGCCTCAACCCACTTAGATACATAGTCTACTGCTACTAATATATACTTGTGACCAAAAGACGGACGGAAAGGACTAAGAAAGTCAATACAGCAAACATCGAATAATTCTACCTCAATGATGTTTGTTTGATATATCTCATTTCTGTTAGTGATATTTCTGACCCTTTGACATCTATCACTACTCTTTATATAAGCATATGCATCTTTGAATAGTGTTGGCAAAAGAATTCGGCTTGCAATACCTTGGCTACAGTACGTGTACCTCCGAAGTGTCCCCCACTTGGAGCTAAGTGACAATGGTATAAAATCTTATGTACTTCATCTTTTGCCACGCATCTCCTGATCATTTGATCTGCACATTTTTTAAACAAGTATTGTTCTTCCCAGAAATAGTACTTCACAACGTGAAGAAACTTTTTCTTTTGATGATACGTCTTACCAATCGGCATCAACCCACAAGCTAAAAAGTTAGCAATATCAGCAAACCAAGAGGTATTATGGACATGATTTATCTTCAGTATGTGTTCATCTGGAAATGTTTCCTGAATGGGTATAAGTGGAGAATTCCCTTCTTGCGACTCCAATATGGACAATTGATCTGCTACTTGGTTTTCTACTCCCTTTCAATCTTGAATTTCTAAATCAAACTCTTGAAGTAGAAGTACCCATCGGATCAGTCTTGGCTTAGCGTCTTTCTTGGCAAGCAAATACTTAATCATCGAGTGGTCCAAATAGACAATCACCTTGGTACCTACAACACAAGAGTAAGTAACTCTTTCTCTATTATCGTATAATTCAATTGAGCTCCTGTTAGAGTTCGACTTGTGTAGTAGATGGGATGAAAAAATTTGTTCCTTCGCTGGCCCATGGCAGCTCCGATCGCGAAGTCACTTACATCACACATCAATGCAAATGGAAAATCCCAGTCTGGTGTGACGATTATGGGTGCCGAAACTAATCGACTCTTCAAATCATTGAAAGCTCTTAAGCACTCTTCATCAAATTTGAACGCCATGTCCTTCTCTAATAATTTACATAAGGGTTTAGCAATTTTAGAGAAGTCCTTGATGAATCTTCGATAGAATCTGACGTGCCCTAAAAAGCTCCTAACACCCTTTACAGATGTTGGAGGTGGGAGTTTCTCAATAACATCTACCTTTGCTTTATCAACCTCTATTCCATGTCTTGTTATCCGATGCCCTAGAAAAATACCTTCTTGTACCATGAAATGACACTTTTCCCAATTGAGTACGAGGATTGTTTCTCCGCATCGCCTTAGTACCTGGGCTAGATTGGCTAGGCAATCATCATATGTATCTCGAAATACTAAAAAATCATTCATAAAGACTTCAAAATATTTCTCAACAATGTCAATAAAAGTAGACATCATACCTCCTTAAAATGTAGCAGCTGTATTACATAAACCAAATGACATGCATCTAAATGCGAATGTACTGTATGGGCAGGTGAATGTTGTCTTATGCTGATCTTCCAGTGCTACTGTAATCTAATTATACCCTGAGTATCCATTGAGAAAACATTAATAGTCTTGCCTTGCGAGTCTATCCAGCATCTGGTCCAAAAATGGCAAAGGAAATTGATCTTTCCTAGTCACCTTGTTCAGCTTCCGGTAATCGATGCATATTCTCCATCTCGTAACTGTTCTAGTCGGTATCAACTCATTATTCTTGTTTTCAATGACCGTGATACCTCATTTCTGTGGTACGCACTAGACTGGACTTACCCATGAACTATCTGAGATGAGGTAAATTATACCCGCATCTAACTACTTGATGATTTCTTTCTTGACTATGTCATTCATGATGGGTTTAGTCTTTGTTGTCCATCAATCGTCCCTTTTTCGCCATCTTCCAGGATAATCTTTTCCATGCATACAGATGGACTAATACCGCGAATATCGGCTATGGTCCATCTGATAGCTTTCTTGAATTGTTTTAACACCTGGATGAGTTTCTCTTCTTGCTCAGTAGTTAATTCTACTGAAACAATCACAAGCAGAGTAAAAGAGTTACCTAAATAAACAGATTTAAAATGTGAGGGAAGTACCTTCAGTTCTAATTTAGGTGGCTCCTCAATTGACGCTTTTGGTTGGGCATAATCCCTTTTCTCTAATTTAAATGATTCAAAATGGGATTGCAGATTAAATCCCCTTTGATTAGATAGTTCATGGGCATAATCCTCCTCTTCATCATTTGGAGGATTTGATGTCAACATTCATTCCAATGGGTCCTCAACATAGTTGAGTTCCTTTTCCATGATTAAATCCTCTAAATCGGACACTGCAGAACAATCATCAATTGTATCAGGAAATCGCATAGACTTAAAAACGTTAAATGTTACCTGATCATCCTAAACACGCATAGTAAGCTCTCCTTTTTGCACATCAATAAGGGTCCTTCTGGTTGCTAAGAATGGTTTTCCTAGGATGATTGGCACCTTTTTATCTGCTTTAAAGTCTAGAATCACAAAGTCAGCATGAAAGATAAATTAGTCTACACGTACCAATACATCATCAATTTTTCCTTCTAGATGTGCTAAGGATCGATCTGCTAATTGAAGTGTAACCGTAGTAGGCCTAACTTCACCTATCCCCAAATTCGTAAATATTTCCATGGGCATCAAGTTGATACTCGCATCTAAGTCAAATAGTGCCTTACCAGAATATGTTGCTCCAATGTTGCAAGGTATGGTAAAACATCTAGGATCCTTTAACTTTGTTGTAATTTGTCTTGAAGATATGCGTTGCATTCCTTTGTTAGGGCTACTGTCTCAAATTATCCAAGCCTTTATTTTTTAGACAAGATATCCTTCATGAATTTGACGTAGTTCAGCATTTGTTCAAGTGCTTCAACAAACGGGATGTTGATATGAAGTTGCTTGAGTACGTCTAGGAACTTCTTGAATTGAATTTCCTACTTCAGCTTCTGAAGTCTTTGAGGGTAGGGTGGTGGAGGTTTCTTTACTGGAACTGGTTGATTCATCTTCTATGGCAATTCTGCATCTAACGAAGTTATTAGTTGATCAAATTTAGTTGGTTTCCGAAGCCACCTTGTCAAGTTTTGCAGATTCTAGTTCTTTTGAATCTGGAATTTCAACACTCAGTTGAACTTCCTCTAAGTCTTGACCATCAGCTGGATCCTTTTGAACTTCAACGATGTTGGGCTCTAATGTCTTTCCGCTCCTTATTGTTAATGCTTTACAATACTCCTTCCTTGGATTCCTCGGATTCTCCGTATCACTAGGTAAAGCACCTTATGGTCGGTTTCTGAGTTCAGTAGCAAGCTGGCCCATTTGGTTTTCTAGGTTTTTCAATGTAACTGCTTGGCTTTGAATTAAGTCATCATTTTTCATCATGTATGCCTTTAACAAATTTTCTAAGCGATTGGATGGTTCAGCTTGGGTTGGTTTCTGAACTTGTTGGGGAAAACTAGGTGGTTGGGTCACTCTAGGATGGGCGTAAATGTTACTGGTTCCAGCCCCTTAGTTACTCCTTAAAAAATTCGGGTGGTTTCGCCATGATGGGTTATAGAAATTGGATTGCAGTCATTGCCTTCCTCGATTTTAGTTCTGGTTACCCATGTAATATACGGATTCTGGGTTCGATGGATATTCTTCAAACAAATGTCCTTCCCCACAATAGATAAATGCTACATTTTCAAATTGATTTGGTGGCTGTGCTGCAAAACTATTAGACCCATTAGTAGTAAGATTTTTTAACATTGAAGATATTGATGATACCTGAGATGCAAGTGAAGTAAGAGCTTCTACTTCATATATTCCAACAACTCGTCTTCCTGATGCTTCTCGATTGGTTGGCCATTAGTAATTGTTGTTGGAAATCCTCTCAATGATTTCATAAGCCTCATTATAAGGCTTAGAAAGGAAAGCACCATTAGCAGAAGCATCCACTACCATCTTTTGTGAGCATTGAGACCATTATAAAACGTTTCAATTTGGATGCAATGTGGGATTCCGTGATGAGGGCACTTCCGTAATAATTCTTTGTACCTTTCCCATGCCTCATTCAAGGACTCACCATCCATTTGTTGGAAAGCAATGATCTCGTTCCTCAACTTAGCATTCTTGCTAGGCGGGAAATACTTCATAAGGAATCTTTTTGCTAACTCTTGCCATGTGGTAATTGAATTTGGTGGTAAGGAGTTCAACCAAGCTCGAGCTCTGTCCCTTAGCGAATATGGAAATAGATTCAATCGTAATGCATTATCGGGTACTCCGGCTAACTTGAAAGAATCACTCACCTCCATAATAGTCTTAAGTGTAGGTGAAGATCTTCAGTAGGCATTCCACTGAATTGGCCCACTGTCTGAAGCATCTGGAGCATGATTGGCTTCAGCTCGAACTATTGTGCCTCTATTTCAGGTCTCCTAATACCCAGATTAAGATCATTAAACACTGGCACGACATACTGTCTTAAAGCTCTATCCCTATCATCAGCAATAATGATAGGATTTTGAGCAGGGTTTGCTTCGTTTCCTTGATTTGGATTTTCAAAGTTCATTTCTTTAGTCCTTTTCTGACTTGCTTGTCTTCTTCACTGTTGAAAAGTTTGTTCAATCTCAGGGTCTACAAGGAGTAAATCGATGATTCGGTCAATACTTATAAACACCTAAAATAATCATAGAAAAATTAATTAAGTTAAAATTTAAATAGAAAGTTAAACCAAAATGCAAATCTAAAAAATTCACAAATAATGAATTTTTGAAACACAGTTCCTAGAAACGACGCCAAAAACTGGGAACAACGGAAATGTGCAAGTTTCCACAATCGCAACAAGTAATAAAGTAATAAGTAAATGTCGAGTTATCGTACCCATAGGGACTGTGAAAAGAACTATTTATGAATGTTATTTAAAGCATTTTGGTGAAGAAAAATATTTTGTTTGAAGAGGGTGATTAAAAAATAAGATTCTAAACTAAGTAAACTAAATAAATAAATCTCAAATGCATGATTTCAAAATGCGTGTAACATCTCGAAATAGGCCTAATCGGAATAGTGGTTTCTGGACCCCAAATCCAACGTAAGAAAATTCATTTTTATTATATTTTTATGGTCTACAATTTCACAGAATGATTTTGTGAAAATCTCATTCAATAATTTTGACGTTTGGGCACTCAATTTGGTCAAAAGGACTAAATTGTAAAAAGTAGAAAAGTTGAGTTCTACATGCTAGAGGTGCCCAATTGATATTAAATTTTATATTGGAGGCCCTTGTATGGTAATTAGACCATTGGTTAATTTGTTGGACAATAATAGACATGAAATGGGTGAAATAGAATATTTTTGTGAAATAGAATATTTTTAAGTTAGGGGCATTTTGGTCTTTTAGTAATTAAAATAATAAAAAGGGAAAATAAGCCAAAATTCATGCCCATCTTCTTCATCCAGTTGAAAATACCATGGAAGCCATGGCTAGGGTTTAGTATAAGCTTCCAAGCTCATTTACCAAGAAAATAAGATTCGGCCTTAGAACAAGGTTGAACGAGGTTAAGTACTAATTCAAAATAATTAGCCTTACTCAGAATCGAGATAAGTTCATGTGTCAATAATAATGCAATGCTTGTTTAAATTAAAAATCCCTTATTGTCATTGTATGAATGGCATGAGTGAATACATTG
Source organism: Gossypium hirsutum (assembly GCF_007990345.1). Classification (NCBI taxonomy): domain Eukaryota; kingdom Viridiplantae; phylum Streptophyta; class Magnoliopsida; order Malvales; family Malvaceae; genus Gossypium; species Gossypium hirsutum. Next base: position 36,784,633 of record NC_053427.1, read on the forward strand.
AAAGGTGATGGAATGAATTCATGATGTGAAAATATGATATGAAATAATGATGCATGAAATGAAAGGTGATGGAATGAATTCATGATGTGAAAATATGATATGAAACAATGATGCATGAAGTTCAAGAGAATAATGTTACATGATTAGTAAGTGCATAATTTATGTGACATTCTATGATATCTCTAATGCCTTGATATAATGTGAAATGTAAATATTTCATTTCTACCATGTATTATGTGTCTTGATGTTTCATGTATTATATGTTAATTGTTACCATGAAAACATGAATGATATTATGAGACATGGATATAAATGGATGGAAATGGGATTAAATACCCCAGTTGAATAAAAAGGATACTCAATGGATTCTCTTAAAAAGGAATTGACGGCAAAAAGAATCTAGCTTGAATGGGTGATCCAATCCCTATATAGCCTTCCCGAAGAATATGTGTAAACGGATTTAGCTAGAATGGGTACTCCGATTAGTATCTGAATTTAGCCTAGACTGGTAATTGAGATCCGAGCTCATTAAAGCATATGTCGTCATAGGGGATTTAACCTGGATCGGTAATCCCACTGTAATAAAGGAGGTTCACGAGAGTGTGCTCTTTAGGAAGGGAAAATACGAATTGACGGACATGAACTTGTAAAGTGATCTAGCCTCCTGAAGAATATGTGTGCTGGAATGGATTTAGCCCGGATGGGTTGTAACACCCCTAACTCATATCTGTTGCTGGACTAGGGTTAAAGGCATTACCAGAAAAATCGAAACATTTAACTTTCATTTCATAATCATCAAAGCATCAGAGATCAACATCATTATAGAGTCCCTTATATAGGTCATCGAGACCTTAAGCATGCTTTAGAAAGGGGTTGGGACTAAACCGAACACATACATAATTTTTTTTTTAAAACTTAAATATATTTCAAAGAAGTACAGGTCACACGCTCGTGTGAACAGGACGTGTGCCTTACACAGCTTTAGACACGCCCGTGTGTTTGCCATGTTAAAACAGGGCATACCTACTGACTTGCTCACACGGCCACAAGACACGCCCGTGTGCCTTGATCGTGGTCGAATTTAACTTGGGCCACATGGTTAGCCAGACGCCCGTGTGCCTTGATCGTGGTCGAGCCTGACTTACAATCATAGGGTACCCAGGGGACACACGGCCATGCAACATAGTCGTGTGTCGTACACAGTTGAGACACACACCCGTGTCTCTACCCGTGTGGACAAAAATAGGCCAAAATATTTACACAATAATTTCAGCCAGTATCTATACCAAACCATACATAATTCATGCTATAACATTATCAACCATTTACATGCTTATAAACTCAACTCAATTGTGCCAAAATATAAGATCAAATCTCATACCAAAATTTCCAAACTTACCATTTCTTATAGCCATTCATGAACACATCAAATTGATCATTTTGCATCACATTCCATATACCAAAAACATAAACACAACCATATCAAACTATATCACATATCTAAATATAAACATTACAAAATCTATCCAAACTACTTCTAGCCTATACATGCCATACTTTACTATATACAATTTCAAAAGGTACCAAAATGAGATTTGATAGTGTGGTGACAATCCTCAAAGATCCCCGAGCTCACAATAGCTTCGATATCTATAAAACAATGCAAACACACACAAAGTAAGTTTTCAAAACCTTAGTAAGACATATACAAATAAACATATCATTCAAAGCAAATAAGTGTCATCAATTCATTTATACTTTGTATACTAATGCTTACACAAATCTCATATTCAAATAGTTACCTTTCATTCTCAAATAAGCTATACAAAGTAAACATACCTGAATCCGATATCGTTTCACAAAGTTATTCATTTTCTTGGAATGCCCATTTGAACCGTTCGGAAACATAAGGATATTCGGTTAGCTCAGAGAACATATACAATGCCAACATCCCAGATGTGGTCTTACATGTAATCAAACATCGATGCGACTGTCCTAGACAGGGTCTTACACGAACTCGGATATGATGCCGATGTCTGGGACATGGTCTTACACGTACAACAAAAGTCGATGCTAGCGTCCCAAACATGGTCTTACACGAAATCAGATAACGGAATCCTATGTCATGACATATGTATCCTAACTATTCCTAGGGTTCTTACGGGGCTTTTTGGACTTCAGAACTTTGTCGATACTTTCTCAGATCATATATATTTATATCAAACATTCATTCATCACAATTCAATATCATATGAATAATAAGAATTCAATTCAAGCACGTTTATTGTATATCGGCTTACCTCGTAAGGATTCTGATGAATGAAATCGATTACTCGACGACTTTCAACTTTCCCCGATCTAACTCCGTATTTTTTAATTATCGATCTTAATCAAATTTTCCTTAGCCGAACCCTAATTTTCTTTTTCTTTTCTTTTGTTCATCAAATTTCGGCAAAAATGAATGTTAATGGTCATTTTCATGCTTTTGGTTTTATTTTAATTAACATATTAATTAAATTCCCATTTTACCCTTTGTTATAAAACTATTAAAATATAAATATTAATGTCATACATGTTCAGTACCCTTATAAATGGCATAATAACCACATAAGGACCTCTCGAATAATAAGCCAAATCAAATAGGCACTTTTAACCTATAGTAGACAACCTTTACATTTTACGCGATTAGGTCCTTTTTCAAAATTAAGCACACAAACAATCGAATTTTCAGAAAAAATTTTCACATATGCTAATTCACACACCATAAGTACAAAAAATAATATTTAACTATTTTTTTGACAAGGATATGTGATCTCGAAACCACTGTTATGACTAGGGTCAAAATCATACTGTTACACGGGTAATCCGATTTGGGTCTGAATTTAGCCTGGACTGGTAATTCAGATCTGAACTCATAAGGGTAGTTGCAGTTGAAAGGGATTTAACCTGGACTGGTAATCCTGACAACATTCTATGAGTTTATATTACGGAGGATTTAGCTTCGACTGGTAATCCTGCCGTAGGAACGAGGTTCGTAGGAGCGCGTACTTGAAATGATCACTTGTATGAATTGAGAGTGAATGGGATATCCATTGAGATTCCGAGAAATTCGACGAGTTTGATATGAAAAATGGAATAAAGAGTCCTTGCCATGGTACATCATTTATATTATATGATACTATTATGATGCATATGAATTGTCATGTTTGGATGAGTGTTGTGCTAAATGATAGCACAGGTACGTACTCGAAACCCACGAACATATGTTTGACATGTGAAATGAAATGGACTTGTGATAAGAATGTAAATGAATGAGTGATTCATATGTGAATAATTTTTATGGCAATCTTATGTTGATTATCATTTTGTTGCACTAAAACAGTTTAGACAGCAGCAGTAGTCTTAATTTGAAAATCCACCAAAAATTGTGGAAGTCAAATTAAAGGCTGAATAAGATATGGAATTAAATTTTAATTATCCTAGTTTCATATAAAGGAAACGTTGTAAGCATAGGAATCTCACATTTCGAGATATTTTAATTCTTGTGAGACAGAGTCAGAATGTTTGGAATCCCCTATTCTGACTTGGGAAAATCACTAGAAATTGTAAAAAAATAATAATGGGTTATAAATTATATGCTTAAAATCCTTAATTAGTCTATTTTCAAGGGAAATAGATGGTAACATCTTCCAAGTTTCGTACTATGGGATAGTTGATTTTTAGTAAATAAAGGTCAGAACTATTAGACAGCAAAATAGGGGAGAATTTAAAGAATAAATTGTACTTATTAGCTAGACCAAAAATTTTTAAAAATTTATGGTAAGAAGATATATGAGTTTAGTTTCTGGGAAAATTAACGGTTCTCAATCTGAGTCTCGTAGCTCCTGATATAAATAATTTAGTGACTGTGACTTGAGAAAACAACATAATTAGACTTTGAATAAATAGAGAGAAATTGAAAAATAGCATGTTAATGCAATGCTTATTATTTTTCATGCAAACTTACTAAGCTTTAAGCTTACTCCCTCCTCTCCATTTCTTTAGTATTGTCAGGTTGGCTCGGGGTTGGAGATCGTCGGAGGCAGCATCACACTATTAAGCTACCACTTTTGGAGTATTGATGAGTCTTAATGTCTGCAAGTGAGTGGCATGTATAGGGACTTAGTTTTTATGTTAGATGTTGTTATGATTATCCAAATGTATTGGCTTATATTGATTCATTGTATATAGCCATGAGATGTGGCTTATAATGGTTATGGCTTGTATACCTATTCATCCATGCTATGTGTTAATATCTTGAGATGTGGTTATGTGATTTTGCTTGATTACTATGAATGGGAAGTGTATGCCATATGTGCATAACGAATGCCGTAGGACCATTTGAAGTGGTCATGGCTATGGGATAAATGCGTGACATGGTAATAAATTGATAATGGTTGAACATGAATATTTTCCGAATGAGTAGAGACTGAGTGTTGGGTAAAATGTTGTGGTTAATTGGTAAAAGTGGTTATCAATATGAAAGGCTATTGAACGTGAATTGGAATGTCTAACTTGGTGTAACATGAGAAATTGAAAAACACATGTATGACAGCATACAAATGCTTTAATTGGGTTTTATTAAAGAATGATTGACCATTGAAATGATGTTATAATATGTGTTTATGATATGTTTAAGTATGAAAGAGATTAAGGGCAATAAAAGGCTTGAAAAATAGCCTAAGTGTTGGCCACACGAGCAGAGACATGGCCGTGTGTCTTAGCTGTGTGGATGACATGGCTGTGTGTCTCAGCTGTGTGGATGACACGGCCTAGCACATGGGTGTGTTGCTTGACCATGTAGTTCAATTTATTTGCTGACATCATAAACAAAGAGTTACACGGTCTAAGGACACGGGCATGTTGATGGCACACGGGCATGCCCCTGTGTCCACACGGGCGTGTGACCCTGTTTCATGGAACAATTTCTAGGTTTTTCCCAGAGCTTTCCAAAGTTCTCGATTTAGTTCCGAACCCTTTCTAAAGTATGTTTTGGGCTTCGTAAACCCAAACAAGGGACTATGTGCTTGTGATTGAATTTTTAAAATATGAATGAAATTTTATGGCCTGGTTTGCATGATTGTTTGTGTTTAAGTCCGATAATACCTCATATCCTTTCCCGGCGTCGGACACGGGTAAGGGGTGTTACAATACGAGTTGAATCAAGATGACATAATTGTGATAGATTAATTACATTTCTTATCTTAGAATTATTAAACTCATGTTTATATTGTTACGAATAAATTTACGGCAAATATCTCTATGTCAATTCAATCGATTAAACAAATCTTAAAAGGAAAATATGTTATAGCACATACATACTTTTTAAATTGAAATAATCTCTTAAACATACCCCTATGTCAATTCAAACAATTAACTCGATTTAATAAGCACATAAAAGTCTATGTAAGGTAACAAAGTATCCATACCTTGAAACAGTTTAATCACAATAATCTTGCAAGTTATGCAAGGAAAATGTATCGTCAGATACCGTTGCTAATTTAACCCTCAACTACCTTAGATGATTAAACATGCACTGATTAAGTACTGTGTCTATTAATTACAATTTCAATCCGTTTAAATAATTAATTCATTAGTTACCTAACAATTGTAATGCAATAATAACTTAGTCATGATTTTACTTAATCAAGCATCTTACTGAGGCCTATAACAATATAAACACAATTTTAACAATTGTAATGTAATTAACCTAACACGAATTAAATTCAAGCTAAATTTATTAAATTAGCCATTCCAACAACATAAATATTCATAGATATTTCATCATAACAGCAACAAAAATTAAAGAGATAGGGAACAAGAATCAAATCCGATGTTTTTCGTGGCTTGACTAGCTTGCTTCGTTCTTCATTCTCTGTTGTCCTCCTTGATCAAAGCTGCTACGAACACTTCAATGTTTCTCCAAAATGGCTGATGAAAACCCCTTTTCCAAGGGAGGAAATCGACAAGAGAGCAAAGGAATTTAAAATGGCAAAGAAGAGAGAAAATAGAGAGAATAGAGAAAAGATGTGAATGAATTGAGGTGTGTTGAATGATCAGCCAAAAGGGGGTTTTTATAGCTGAAGATGGATGCTAAAATTAGCTAAAAATAGCAGCCAAAGAGCCATCCCTTGGCCGGCCACACATATGGCAAGGTTGATGGTTTCAACTTTGCTAAACTTGGTTTAGGGCATATATACAAAGTCACCAATTGTGGAGGGGTTTGATGCAACTTGAACAAGTTTTCGAGGGCCTCACTGCAAGCATAAATAATCAGCTAAAAAGCTGATTTGGGTCAGCTCTTGGGACTGTTTTGGGCTGTCCTTTTCTTGGGCAGTTCGGTTCACTCGGTTCAGTTTAACTGGACCACTTTTTCATAATTAATTAATAATAATTTATTAACCCAAATTAAATTGGATATAAATTAAAATTAATTATATTATGAAATAATAAATATAATTTTAAACCGTCTTAGGCTGAAATTTAGTTCACCTCAATACTTCAAATTGCTTCTCGATTTTGTGCTTCTAGTAGTGTCTGCCAAGCCATTTTCGCCCTTTGTGCAAATCTGTCCAAAAAAACCAAAATTCATGAAAATAATTATAAAATTAACTAGAATTCAACATGTTCATATTTTAACTGCACTTTAATTATTTTATAAAAATTAATTATTTTTCGTCAAGAATTTTATCAAAACTGTATGATTTGATGTTAAAAAGGGTATGTAAAAATGCGTAAATTTTCGTGTTTCCATACCCCCAAACTTTATTCATTGCTTGTCCCGAGTAATGCACAAATTTAAAAAGAATTTCTCAGAAACACCTTTGAAAATTTCCTTCAAAACAACATTCTTCCCAGAATTATGAATTTATTATAAAAACAAGAAATTTGATAGTTATGTTTACTTAAGTATACATATCGTTCAAATTAATCTCAATCATTCTTATGATAGCCAAAAATTAGACTGAATGTTTCCTAATAAAGTCATGTTAACCCTTACCGATTTAATTTTATTTCCTTATTCAAGATTAAGCTGCAATCATTAAGTTTAACTTTTGCCTTCATATGTTGCACGTAGCAATTTCTCTCCACTAATGTAGGTAGTATTGGAGCTTGAATCAATAGGTCTTCAAAAAGGATGTAAAAAAGCGTAAATTTCTGTGTTTCCATATAAAATAGCCGACTAGTCCCAGAAAAATACAGACTTCAGATACATTTCTCGGAGGCTTCCAATCTATAATCGCAGAAATTTTGCTCGGGTCAACTCTGATACCCGCGGCTAAAACTATATGTCCCCAAAACCAACCTCTTGTAGCCAAAACTCACATTTGCTAAACTTTGCGAACAATTGTTTATCTCTCAAAGTTTGTAGCACGATTTTCAAATGCTCAGCATGCTCAGATTCATCTCGAGAGTAAATTAAAATGTCATCAATAAACACAACTATGAATCGGTCTAAGTACAGCCTAAAAATTCGGTTCATCAAGTCCATAAAAATAACAGGTGTATTTGTTACGCCGAAAGGCATAACAAGAAATTCGTAATGTTTGTACCTTGTTCTGAATGCAGTCTTTGTCACATCTGAGTCTTTAACTCGCAGCTAGTAATAACTCGATCTCAAAACAATTTTTGAAAACACTGTTGCACCTTTTAACTGATCAAACAAATCATCTATTTGTGGCAAAGGGTATTTATTCTTGATCGTCACTTTTTTGAGCTTTCTATAGTCTATACACATTCTCATCATGCCATCTTTCTTTTTCACAAATAACACTGGTGCACCCCAGGGAGAGAAACTCAGTCTAGCAAAACCTCTATCTGTCAACTCTTCCAACTAGGCTTTCAATTCTTTTAACTCTGTAGGAACCATTTTGTACAGAGCTATCGAAATTGTCGTTGTTCCTGGTACTAATTCAATACCAAACTCAACCTCTCTGATAGGTGGTATACCCAGTAACTCTCTGGAAATACATCTGGATACTTACACACAACTGGTACTAATTCAATCTTTGTTTCTATCACTTTCGTATCATGTACATAAGCAAGATAAGCTTCACACCCCTTTCTCACAAACTTTTGAGCTATTATAGACGAGATCACAATTGGCAAACTATTTAGATCATTAGATTCAATTCTAATAGTCTCATTATTCAGACATTTCAATTCAATCGACTTTTGTCTATAATTCACTATAGTATCATGCATCATTAGCCAATTCATACCTAAAATCACATCAAATTTATCGAATGGAAACAACATCATAATAGCTGGAAAACAGAAATCCCGATTCATTAACGGACAATTCTTGCAGACTTTTTCAACCAAAACACATTTACCTAAAGGGCTCGATACTCTAATCACAAATTCAGTAGACTCTACAGGCAAAGTCTTACTAGATACTAAATTCATACATATATAAGAATGAGTTGATCCTAGATCTATCAATGCAATCACATTAGTATCATAGAGAGTGAAAGTACCGGTGATAACATCTGGAGATGATGCTTCTTCGCGAGCACAAATAACGTAGGCTTTAGCAGGTGCTCTAGCCTCAGATCTCGCAGTTGAATTCTTTTTTGCCCTTCTACTACCACTTACATTTCTGGCAACTCTAGGTGGTCTACCTCTATTCGATGTGTTACTTGGTCTCACATTCTGACTCATCTAGCTCAGGACAATCTCGGATAAAGTGATCTAGCGAACCACATTTGTAATAATCTTTATTATTTTTATTCTAGCATTCTCCGTAATGTCGTTTCCTGCATTGTTGACACTAGGGTTTGTTGTCTCTCACACTATCAACACTTGCTCCTAATGTAGCTTGAGCTTTAGAACCTGAGTATTATTTTCTATGATCTCTGTTCAAATATTCGTTTGAAGCTTTTGGACGGGCGTACGAATCTCTGAATTTCTTTGAAGAAGATTGATACGGCTTACTCATCGATCATTTTCTCAAGTCTTTAGCTTTTGAATATGCTTTTCTCTTTTCTTTATTAAGATCCTCGGCTTTACAAGCCCTTTCAACCAGAATGACAAATTCTTTCAACTCTAAAATTCCAACTAGAAGTTTTATATCTTTGTTCAGCCTATCAACAAATCGCTTGCACATTATTTCTTCAGTAGACATATACTCTCGAGCATACTTGTTTAACCATACCAATTCTCTTTCATACTCAGTAATAGTCTTTCGGCCTTGTTTTAACTCTAGAAACTCTTTATGCTTTTGATCAAGGAATTGCTAACTTATATATTTCTTTCGAAACTTCGTCTAAAAGAATTCCTAGGTAACCTGTTCTTTCGAAAACACAGATATCAACGTTTTCCACCATTAATAAGCAGTGTCTCTCAACAAAGATACAACACATTTAATACATTCATCAGGAGTACAAGCCAATTCATCGAATACTCGACTCATATTTTCGAGCCAAAACTCAGCTCTTTCAACATCATTATCAACAGTAGCCCGAAACTCTTCAGCCCCATGTTTACAAATCTTATCTACTAGTGACTTATTCAACCATATCACATCTATAACTTGAGGAATAACTGGGATTTGTTGAGAAATAGGTGGGGGTGGAGGTTATTGAGCAGCCGTATTCATTCGAAGAAACTCCATCAACCACTTGTCTATTATTTGGAAAAAATGCTTGTTTAGCCTCTCCCTCGTGGCTACTCATTACAGGCCTAGAATCTGATGGCGTTGCCCTTGAGCGGGAGCAGGTGCATCACTCTCTACATCATCGGCTACAGCTCATTTGGGATCCATTACTATATGAAAACACAATTTAAGTTGTCAGGAATCATCATACTATCATAGAGTATATATGGCATGTATAGCTAGACTCTCACACACACTCCGTTAGTCCTAGAATCAACTAAACCGTCACTCTGATACCAATAAAATGTAACACCCCTAACCCGTATCCATTTTTGAAATAGGGTTATGAGGTATTACCGATCAATACACAACATATAGCATACATTTATCAACATAAAGCACTCATTCTCATAAATCATTCAACACAACCACATTGTCCCTTATAAGGGCCTACGAGGCTTAAAGATGCTTTAGAAATGGTTCGAGACTAAACCAATAACATACAAAACTTTTGGAAAACTTAAAAATTTTTTATCAACCCAGGGGTCACATGCCCGTGTGAACAGGCCGTATGCCTCACACGGCTTCAGACACACCAGTGTCACAGGCTGTGTGGAAACAGGCATACATACTGCCTTGCATCACATGGCCTAAAACACGCTTATGTGCCTGGCCGTGTGAAGACTAGAGAGTATACTGACTTATGCAACATGGCCAAGTCACACACCCGTGTTCTAGGCCGTGTGCCAATTAGAGGGTATGCTGACTTGTACCACACAGCCAGTCACACGCCCGTGTGTAAGACCGTGTGAGGCATACTGACTTCATTTTAAAATCAACATGAGGAGACACACGGCCATGTAACATGACTGTGTGTCACACACGGCTGAGACACACGCCCGTGTTTCCGCCCATATGGACAAAAATAAGCTATTTACCAAACCATTTTGCCACCCTAAATTACCATCCACCTACATAACTCACATGGCACATAATAATAGCATAATTAGGCAATCCAAGCAACTAAATCAAGATTAAAACATGCTTTCCTAATATCAACAATGCAAGTACCCAAATACCAAATTAGACCATTCAAATTCATACTGAAAACTCATCATCATAATTTATCAATGTGATAACCATCAAATATGCATTATTTACATTAATTCACTAGCATATCGATACTCAAAATTTTACTACTTGATATCCGTAATACCTATCATTAACAAGCATCACAATTTCATTCATCAACTCAGAATATAAGCCATTTGCAAAAATATAAACACAACCTAATCAACCAAAATATGCCAACTTCCTTGGCTATATACAAACCAAACATAGATATTCATAAGCCAACTCAAATGGCTATATCATTCACCAAAATTAACTCAAAGTCACTATACATGCCATATACCATATATATATAACTTCAAAAGTACCAAAATAGACGTTTGATAATGCGATGATGTTCCCGACTACTTCTGAATCTGAGCTAGCCTTGATTCACTATAAAACATAGAAAAATAACACGAAGTAAGCTTTATAGCTTAGTAAGCTCGTATGTAAATGACTTAATTCATCGAATAAATGTAAATCATCCAATTTTACATTAACTACAAACCTACACAGAAGCACCCCCAATCCCCATACGAATGGGAGGAAATCATCCAATTTTACATTAACTACAAACCTACACAGAAGCATCTTTCTACAATTCCTACAACCCTACGGTCTAACAACATTCATCGGTACTGCTCGAACTGGCTCCATTACCCTTGCTCTCTTAAGATTCGTGTTCATACCACCTGAAAGTCCTGAATCTCTCCTAAAACAGTTCCGATCTTTCTCATGATACTATCTTTCTGTATGCTTCATTTCTCATCTATCTTAGCTTTCTCCACTAAAGCAGCGAAGTTACGCTCCCTTTGTGGAGCAATCAGCACCCTAAGTTCATCTCTCAGACCATCCTCAAAGCGTACGCTACGCTCATACTCTGTAGCGACAATCCCAGAAGCATACCGGCTCATTCTCAGAAACTTAGACTCATACTCAGCCACTGATTTACTCCCTTGGACCAAGTTCAGAAATTCTTTCCGGTGAGTGTCCACGTAACTAGCCCCAACATACTTTCCTTCGAAGGCTGTCTTAAACAGCTCCCAAGTCACACTGTCAGCAGGAGTTCCATCTCTCACCGTGAGCCACCACTGATAAGCCTCATCCCTGAGTAACGTTATGGCTCCCTTCAGCTTCTGCTCCACAGAGCAGTCCAGATCATCCACAATCCGCTCTGTGGCTTCTAACCAATACTCAGCCACATTCGGAGCTACACCAGATACGCCCCTAAATATCTTTGCTCCATTGGCCCGGATCCGCTCAGAAATAGACCTCCGAATTTTGTTTCCCATACTTGCCCCAGCAACCCTTGCCAAAACTTGGAGCATTGCCTGGGACAGAGCATCGTCCTCGATACCTCAATCATGAGACTCTAGCTCTGTTACCGCTGGTACCGGTGCATCTGCTGCCGGCACATGTCCTGAAGAAGAATATTCAACCTGAGCATTACCTGGCCACGTCCACGGCCTCTTCCACGAGCTACTCGTGTACTCATTTCGTATTATCTGATTAAGAGTTTTATGAATCAGTTTAATATTTCAGTGTTTATTACAGGTGTCTTATGAATAACAGTAATTCAGAGTTTGAGTTTGTTTCCTTTTACGGTAGCATAGCTACAATCTCAGTCTACTTATCAGAGTTTCTATAGTTCCAGTGTTACCCTAACTAAAGTACCATGATAAGGTTTTGTACAAGCATATAACGGATATTTCAGAAACAATCAGAAAGGCTTAGAAAACTTACAGACTTGGGCTGAAGATTCGGTGTGCCACCTTCTAAAAAAACCTAATTTTAGAAAACTGATTTTAATCTTTAAAATCATCTATTTGTAAAGAGAAAATATTGGAAACATTCTCGAAAACAATTTATAATCAAGTTCCAAAAAAAATGATTTTTGAAAACCTTTATTCAGTGTTTCTTTACAAACTCTCGTTTTTAGACCCGTTCCACAGCCGAGTTGTTGCAACTTGACTCTGATACCACTAAATGTAACACCCTAAACCCGGCCTAGACGTTATGGCCAGATCTGACGTGTCAATGGACTTACGACTTAGTATGCATTCGCTGGTTTAAGGGATTGGGGTGGTCTTTGTAAAAATAGTGGTTGAATGAAAAGCTGGTTTATCAATCTTTAGGCTATCCATTTGTTGTGCTTGTTGAGTCTTGAAAACGTTCATTAATTTTGAAACCCCGCGCAGCTTAACACTAGCAGTTTCATCATAGTATAAATATAATCAGAAAATAAAACCATAGCGAAAAAAAGAAATTTAAATAGTGGCCTTATTACAACTTAAAACCCAAAATTAAATCAGAATATAAAAATAATAAAAATAAACTAACTTAGAAAAACCAACTTTGCAGATGATGTGGCCACTCCAAATCCCTCACAGCTCCAAGCGCACTATGGTTGGGGATTTCCTGCAGAGATAAAAATAAAGGGTGAGTGTGTAACATAACCCAACCATAGCCCAAAATAGATCAAACCTCAGAGTTAGACTTATCTGGGCCTTGGCCCAGTAGAGAAATTAGAATGAAACCCATAGGCCCATAGCAGATACAGAACAAATATATCATGAATGCAGAAATCTTAACCCAGAGCCATCCATAACACCCCCGTACCAGCCTCACACCATGTGGGGAGACTACTCGACCCACCTAACCGCTACACACCACAGAAATTGCAGCGAGGCTGCCAGATATTGTGACGAAGTCACCAGATACAGATATTGTGGCTAGGCCACCAGTACAGATATATATATATATATGTGGCGAAGCCACCAGATTGCAGCGAGGCTGCCAGATATTGTGACGAAGTCACCAGAATAGATATATGTGGCGAGGCCACCAGATTGCAGCGAGGCTGCCAGAATGCTTCCTCCATGAATATAAACCCATGTCCCATGCAACAAAAATAATATGTCATGGCATACGTATACAGAAACAGAACATCATGCTTTTCAGAAAGAAATAACCCTAGGGGTAAAATTGTAATTTTGCATGCATAAGGGTATTTCAGTAATTATTACCTACTGCTAAGGTTTCATGCTCATTCTAACGTTTACCAAGTAATCAGAAGTATTTACCTCGTCTTTTTACCAAAGTGGGCCCATTGGCCCATTGGCCCATTTTTAGCCCATTAAGCCCAAAAATACCGTTGTGCACGAAAATGCACACCCTGCACTCTAATCATCCAAATGCACCATATTCATTAACAACTGTCTCACGAGCGCTCGCATGCTCGCGAGTTCACAAAATACCAACGTTTCGGTATTTCAGCTTTTATCGATTCAGTCTAAGGGAGGGTGTCGTTTACACACCTGGTTGATGACGATTGATGACGATATCTCCCACGTGATAATCCTACAATCGATCACTAACACATTAGACTTACGAATTAACGATAACTAATATAAATCCACGTCAACTAACCCAATCATCACACAAGTTAGTCATTTACGCACGAGGGGCAAAATAGTCATTTTACCCTTCAGGGGTAAACCGGTAGTCCTACCCTACAGGGGTATTTTAGTAATTCTACAACTTATCCACTTGGGCCTATGGACCCATTGGGACCACATGGCCCATTTCAGCCCATCGCGGCCCGAAATAGCCATCCTACTGCTAGAGTAATGAGAAATACACATCTGTTAGGAGACTGCAGTTAATCCGCGCTCCAAACACTCTTAGCTGACGTCCAACCCAAACGAGCACGTCACAAAGCGAAAGGGATCAGCCAAGAAGGGTATGCCTACTCTCCTCACGGTTTGCTCTATTTAAAGCCAGCTCTCCATCTACTCTTATGTTAGCTTCCCGATATGGGATCCCTCCATCACCAGAGTTTAAAACCAACACCAACTCTTGCCGTCCCAACATAGCAAAATAATCAACCTTTGCGTGCCAAGGGATTTGAACCAAAGTCCTCTCACATGCCAACTCACGCCACCACCACTCGGCCATCAACTCATTTGTGTCATAAATCCAACACGTTAAACTTTAAAGTGCACCTACTTGCTTCCAGATTTATTGAAATGAAAAACCAAAATATATTGCAAGAGCCAAGACTTGAACCTTGGACCCCTTACTTCCTCTATGGCGTCACTTCCTTGTCCCCTAAGTGGCGCCACCTTGCCACTACACCACACTCCTTTTTGTGTCATTTTTTACCCCTTTACTCTTAAAAGCCCAAACGCCAATTGCATCACCTGTTCATAAAATTAAAATTCTGAAGACTACCACGGATTTAACTTAAGTTTGGGCCTTCCAAAGGCCCACTAACCTACTAAAATATATATTTTAACGAACCAGAACACACACAAATTTTAAAAATCACAGAAACACAGAAAACCCAAAAATTGGGGCGTTACATATTCCACCAATAAAAAAGTCGTATCTTTGAGTAGGGATACTGCACATTTCAAACATTCAACAGGTGTACAGGATAATTCATCAAAAACCTAGATAGCATTTTCTAGTCGAAACTCAGCTCTTTCTATATCATCATCTGCAGTAGCTCTAAATTCTTCTGCCCCACGCTTACGGATTTTATCTATTGGAGGCTTACCAATTCTTACAAGTTTAGCACCCTGTGGTACCTCAGGAACCAGTTGAGGAACAGGTGGGGGAGGTCATTTTATAGTGGGGTTTGTTCTCAGATATTGTGTAAACCATTCATTCATCATTTGAAAAAAGACTTGTTTTACCTCCTCACTTTGGCCCTCAGACACAGGCCTTTCTGATGTGATACGGCTCTGGTGATAGAGCTGAATTCACGTAGTTGCCCGATTGTAAATGAGAAGAGTCATTCGTGCCTCGATCTAGGAAGTAGAAGTGAATGGATTGGTTTAATTAAGCGGAAGGGTTTCAAGTAAGTGTAGGAATAGTGATAGGTTCGGCTAAGGACAGAAAAGATGGATGTTGGATAAATGGTTTGGGTTGGTGATAATAAGAAAGAGATTCGAAAGATGGGAATGGAAAACAAACTTTACGTCAGGAATGATTCAACACCAAAAAGTGTCACCCCGGTTCCTATATTGTTAAGGTGGAAAGATGGAATAGAAGATAGGTGAACCCCACACCAAGAATGGTGATAAGTTCAAACAAGGTTGATTGACGCCACTAGCACAAACTAGATAAGTCTTTCAAAACTTGTACGAGATATGAGAGGAAGCAACCTCACAAGAACAATGTTCATTCAATAATTTGGCAAAAGCCCTTTTATAAAGAAATGAGTAAACTATTTATAAACTAACATGTGTAGTCGAATGGACAAATTAACTAGCTTAAAGACTAAGTAAATTCGGCTATGAACTAACTAGAATGTTCTAGAATGAAAACATTAATTAACTAAGTCTTGATTCGGCTGATGGGAATGTATTGGACAGCTTCATGTATAAGCAAAACTCCTTGAATAAATGTGAAGCCTTGGAAGCTAAATGGATTGTCTAGGTTCGGCCATGGGATGCATGTAGCTTCCAAGAGGTGTCTCTTGGCCGAATAGGTGCATAGAAACTCCAAAGGTTCTCCCACATACATTCGGCTATTCATGGAACTTGGAAGGGAGCTTGAATCTGGCCGTACATGAACTTGCATTAAATGCTCTCCATTCATGCATTTGTGCCATCCAAAGTGGATGTATCTTCCAATCCAATGCATGTAATTAATCTTCCATGTACATGAACATAATTCCTCCAAGCATTGAACCAAAACATACATGAATCTTCTCATTCATTGAACAAACCCGTTCATGCACCTAGCCATTAATGTACCTCCACATTCGGCTAAACCGACAAAGAAATAAAAACATAATTAAATAAAATATAATTATTCATATAATCATAATTTTAAACAGCAACTAGACAACTTAAATGACACTAACTAAATTTGGACACATTAATTATGTAACACCCCTCGCCCGTATCCGACGTCGGGACAGGGTTCGAGGTGTTACCTGACTTGAACTCAATCAACTATATAAAATCGAGCCATAAAATTTTGATCAATTTAAAACTTTTCATTTCACAAAAATTTTGTCCCTTAAATGGGCTCACGAGACCCAAAACATACATTAGAGACGGTTCGGGACTAAACGAAGAACTTAAGAAAAACTTGGAAAATTCATGCTTTAAGGCTCCACACGCCCGTGTGAATATAGACCGTATGGTCACACACGCCCGTGTGGCTTGAGACATGCCCGTGCCTTTAGCCCATGTACAACATTGACTTTAAAATACGGCCATGACACACGCCCGTGTGCCTACCCGTGTGGACAAATACAAGGCTATTTTCCAAGCCATTTTGTCACACTCACAACACATGCACACATACTTATACAATAACATACAACATGGCAAAATTAGGTACTTAAAACATTCCTAACATGTCATGATTATGGAAATTTCACATGCAATAGATATCATAGATTTTACTCACATCTTTACCACATTCATGCTATAATCATTATAAACTCATCACGTAATACCATAGCACATACATGCATAATTAAAATGGATTTACAGCCCCATAATCAAAAAAGGCCAACACATATGGTTAAAGTCATATCACATACTCTAATATTTAAACTCCTATACATGCCATAGACTCAAAGTACTTGAAATCACTACACCAATAGCGTTAGCTTGATAGTGTGATAATATCTCCGACGAACTCCAACCCGAGCAAACCTGACAACCCTAAAGAACATGGGAAAGGAAGGGAGAGTAAGCTTTACGCTTAGTAAGTTCATATGAAAAAAATAAGTAACTCATTAACAAGTTTTATCAATGTTTACAACATAATCACAAATTCACTACAAGTTGTCTTCCTGAGCAATGGTCACTAAATTATTTATAACTAGACCTAAAAACTCCAAATGAATTGCTGTTAATTTTCCCTGAAAATAGACTCATATATCTTCCATCCATAAAATTTTCATAATTTTTGGTTTGACCAATCAATACCAGATTTTTCTTAAAGTTTCCCCTATTTCACCATTTGACTAATCTGACCACTCTTCACTACGAATCAAATTTCTCATTGTACAGAATTCAAAATATGGTCTCGTTGATTTCATTTGAAACTAGACTCATTAAGGAGTCTAAGAATATAATTTTTATCTTATCACCATTTTTGTACAAATTATAATGATTTTTCTAAAAACAGAACAGGGAACCCCGAAGTCATTTGACTCTATCCCACGCCACTTCAAATATCTCATTATCAGCAATTCTTTTGCCTACACGATTTCTTTTATAAGAAACTAGACTCATTAAGATTTAATTATATAATTTATTCAGCTTCTAAATCAACTCCCAAAATTTATGGTGATTTTCAAAAATCACATTACTGCTGCTGTCCCAAGCAGATTTATTACAAATTTACTCTTTCACACATTCTTTGCATTCACATTATTTAAACATGTATATCACCAATCAATTTCATCACATATCTATAATTTCACTTAAGCATAATCTCAATACAATACATCATGCTCAATGATTCGCACACAACCATTCAAATTAGCAATTATAAGATGGGTCCGCACATAGCCCACCCTTATCGATAATTTACAATGGTTTTACCCTTACTCACATATATGACATAGGCATTTTCACCTATGCTTCTCATTTCACATTCATGATTCAATTCCAATCGGTCTAACATGCATAAGTATATATCACATACCTGGCCAACTTAATGTATTGAACGAATTCAATTGCCGATTTAACACAATGTCTCATAGTCTTAGACTTTTATCAAATCACCGGCATTTAGCCTGCTAGATTTTAAACCCAAATTCATCACCAGCACGAAGCCTGCTAGACTTTAAGTCTTAACTCATTCACCGGCATTTCGCCTGCTAGGCTTGAAGCCCGACATCATTTCATTGGCATTATAGCCTGCTAGGCCCGAAGCCCAATAATATTATTTACCAGCTTAAAGCTTGCTAGGCTCAAAGCCCGAATATCACCATTATAAAGTCGTCTCATAAACAATTAATATAATATAGCATGTATACCTGTTCACTTTACTCTATTTAATCATTCAATCACAATTTATAATTGCCCTTTGAATCATTTGATATTTTGCACACGAAGTGTCATTCTCAATATCTCGTACACTAACTGCCATTCTCAATATTTCGTACACTGAGTACCATATTTGATTGCCCCACACACTAAGTGCCACATTTTTTCGATATGTCGTCAGACATTAAAATATTCACGTATATACAATTTATACGATATTAAAGCATTAGAAACATAAATTTAACAATGCTTATTGCATACGAACTTACCTCGTTCACGGTAACGATAAATTAGATCGACGAATCCGATACTTCATTTTCCCTCGATATAGACTCGTACGAGGCTTAACTTGATCTAATCAATCAAATTCAACTATTACAATTCATATTCTATTCATTTTAACTCAATTTCATATTTTGGTAAAATTACTATTTTACCTCTAAAGTTTTACTTTTATTCAATTTAGTCACTGAGCTAAAAAAATGTAAATTAACTATTTTTAACCATAATTAAGCTTAAATGAATATTCATGGTATTAAAACAGCCCATAAATGACTTTACGGCAAAATTACATTTTTGCCCCTGATATTTCAACTTTACAAATTAGTCCCTAAGCTCGAAAAATTAAATTCATTCAAGTTTGGCCAAACCCATGCCTAGACGAATTTACTACTACTTCATAACAGCCCATATTTTCATTTATTCACACTTTCAACCACATAATTTCAATAATTCACAATTTAATCCAAAATTGACATTTTTACCAAAATTCACTTTACAAAACATGTATATCCAACAACAATAATTTATTTTCCATCATCAACTATCAAAATACTCATGCACTCAACAATGGCAACATTCAAATACTTTAACAGTTTTGAAATCAGAGATACAGGCTAGCTAGAATACGAAGCAACGATCTCAAAAACATAAAAATTATCAAAAACCGAACACAAAACATACCTAAATCACTTCATGCAAATGCCGAAACTAAGGAAGCTTCAATGGCTTTCTTTTCTCCTCCATATTCAGCCAAGATAAAATTTGCATGGCCATTTTATGTTTTATTTTTATTTAATACATTTTAATATTCCATTTACCTTTTTGTCCTTTATAAATAATACATAATTTCATATATGCCAAACCACCAATCTCCACTATCATAAAGTAATGGTTTAATTGATAAATAGGGACTTATACTTTAGTAAAACATGGAAAATAAACACTTAAACAATTAGAATGCAACTTTCACATTTTACGCGATTTAGTCCTTTTTGCTTAATTAACTATCGAAACGATAAAATTTTTCAACGAAACTTTAATACCATCTTTTTGCCACTCCGTAAATATTTATAAAAATATTAATAACTCAGTTTATAAAATGAGGTCCCGATACCTCATTTCCTAAACCCACTTGACCTTAAGGTCATACCACTTGAACTTAATAAATCACTTATAAAACAAATATCACAATATCAAAAAATTTTTAAAATCACAATTAACTCGTAAATATTAAATATAATATTTACAAACCTACTCGTCGGATTTGGCTGCCCCGAAACCACTGTTCTAATTAACCCTAAAAACAGACTGTTACAAATTAAAAGTCAACTAACATATTAAATTTGGCTAGCTCAAATAATGAAAAATAACTAATGAACTAATTTGAGCTAGGGATTTCGGCATGAGCTGTTGAAAATTTAATTAAAAACAAAGTTAAAACTTAGTTTATTGAAATGGAAAAGAAATGAGCTGAAACGAGCTAAAATCAAGCTCAAACGAACTGAAACGAGCTAAAATCAAGCTCAAACGAACTGAAACGAGCTTAAGTGAGCTGATTGGAGCTGAGTTGAGCTTGGGGAGCTGGAGAGGAGCTGAAATCAGATTGCAAGAGAGTGAAATGAGTCATCAAAGAGTTGTTCGTAGCTTCTCCAATGTCATGAGCCTTGCTCTCTTCCCAAATGCGCATCAATAAAGCTGATAAAGCTTCTTGATGTTGCTTAGTACGAGCTCGAGTCATGGGGCCTTTTGGAAGCTGTATTAGATCTTGATTTGCATTTGAGGATTCCCCGGGCATGCATACATCATTCCCCTCGTCTTCAAAGCGATTTGTCCTCAAGTCGAGTCGCTGATTAATTTTGAAACAAGGATGCCTACTTGTTCGTTCGTGTATAAATGTGATTAATTGTCGCATCATGCCTTACTGCAAATGTAACAGCCTAATTTTCAGTGGTGTCGAAACAGTGATTCAAGATCACTAAATTCGACAAATGAGTAGGAAATATTATTAATTTAGTGAGTATAAGTTAAATGTGAAGTTAGGAAAAATTTTGAAATAGTGAATAGTGTACTAAAAATAAATACTAAAATAATTGGAATCAAAAACGAGGTATCGAGACCTCGGGAATTTAAAATCAAGCCATAAATATTTTTATAAATATTTATAGACTGCTAATAAGTTAGTATTAAAGTTTCGTCAAGAAATTTTAAAGTTCTGATAGTTAATTGAACAAAAAGGACTAAATTGTATCAAATGCAAAATTGTGGGAAATGATTAAATAGCTTAAATGATAAAAGAAAGAGGGTTTAAAAGGAAAATAGACCAAAGTTCTATTTTGTGCTGGACGGCATGGGCATGAAATCAGCAAGAAAATAAGGAGAATTAAGGGCAAAATTGGAAAATTTGCAAAATTTACTTAATAAAGCTAGGACTAAAGTGAAATTATCTAGATTTCTCTTTATTTTTCTGTATTCTCATCAGAAAAAATGCCATGGAAGAGTCCCCTTAAGCTGGTTTTTCTTATTTTTACTTCAAGTAAGTTCAATTCTTGATTATTTCTTGAAATATTTGCGTTTTTATGACTTTTACAACTAGGTCCACTTGTTGAATTCATTAGTTTTTGATTCTATGAAAGAAATTGAATGTTGATATGAATATGTGCTGGAAGTATGTGATGATTTAGCATGGAATTAGAGCTTTAAATTGTTTATATGCTGATTTTATTGAAAGAATTGAATAGAAAGTGAATGTTTGGGACCTAATTGTAAAAGAGTTTGAAGTTAGAGTTTTATATGGAAATTATGAATTTAAATAGTTATGAAAAGACTGAACCAAAGAAGGGATGGGATAGACATAGCCATCTCTCCCTCACCCCGCAGCTCAAACTCCGCATCCTGATCCAGATCCAGCTACGGACTTACTAGAGCTACTACGCATCCTAGAATTGGGGGAAGGCGTCTAGACGCCTAGAAAAGGGCATATAAGACTGTAAGAATCTTCCTAAAGTTAAAGTTAGCAGGCAGAAGACAAGAAAGTCTCTAAACAACGCTTTAAAACTAGTCAATGTGGGCATAGAAACAATAAAAGAAAAAGACCGAACCAGCAAGACTAATGTCTACTTATACTTTTGAGAGGTCCACTTATACATTCGAGAAAGTGGATAGGAAAAGTATTAATTTAGAAAATTATCTTAATTGAGGGGTTAATTGAGCAAGGACTGAATTGTATGAATTGTGAAATTTGGGGCAAAATGGAAATCAACATTTTGCACTAAAACTGTTTTGGATAGCAGCAGTAGTCTAACTTTGAAAAATCACTAAAAATTGTATAAATGGAATTAGATGATGAATAAACTATGAAATTAAAGCTTATTGAGTCTAGTTTCTTACAGAAGAAATGATGTAAGCAATGGAATTGTAAATCATGAGAAATATTGAATTTTGTGAGACAAGGTCAGAATGATTTTAGGTTCCCCTGTTTTGACTTTGTAAAATCATAAAAAATTGGATAAAAATAATTAGGGGCTTAAATTTATATGTTTAGAATCCTGAATGAGTCTATTTTTAATAGAAACAAACAGAAACATCATTTGAATCCTGTACGAGGAGATAACTAAATTTTAGTGAAGAAGGGTCTAGTTTCAAGGAAAATTAGCGGACCTTAATTTGGAGTTCTGTAGCTTCAGATATAAATAATATAGTGGCTATGACACGGGTGGATAGCTTGACTATTCACATTAGTAATTAGTGAAAATTATGGATAAGGTTACTCACAAGTGTGTTATTTATACTAAGGATGTGGATGGAGAGGAGGAGGAGGAAAAAAATATACATATATATGAATGACTCGTGTATAAATTGATCACATGCCCGATTATAATCGATAAGTGTTGAATTAGAAATAATATAATGATTTATTTGGAATATTTATTATGAAATTATGATTATCGTTATAATACAAAAATCGAACTTCTGAGTTTATATGGCAAAATTTTAGTGATCATTTGTTAATTTTATGAATTTCATGATGTGTTATTTCATATGTATTGATGATAAAATCGTGAATAATATAAAAGTATGAAAATTGAATAAATGATCAAATTGAGCATTTCAGTTCAGTGACAAGATGAATTGAAGGAAAAGACTATGGTTGGACCATGGCAACAAGTGATAAGTGATAGCTTCGGCTACACTTATCTGATCAAGGACAAGTGAAAGTGATAAGTGATATCTTCGGCTACACTTATCTCATCAATGACAAATGACAACTGAAAAGTGGTAGCTTCGGCTACCTGATCAGTGAAAAGTGGTAGCTTCTGCTACCTGATCAGTGAAAAGTGGTAGCTCCAGCTACCTGATTAGTGAAAAATGGTAGCTCTGGCTACCTGATCAGTGAATAGTGGTAGCTTCGGCTACAAGTGACAAGTGACAAGTGATTTCCATATAAGACCATATCTGGGATATGGCATCGGTGTGATATATGCTACTGTATAAGACCATATCTGGAATATGGCATCAGTGAGATATCTAATTCGTGTAAGACCATAGCTAGGCTATGGCATCTATATATGAATATGTGTAAGACCATAGCCGGGCTATGGCATCATTATGTGAAGATGTGTAAGACCATAATTGAACTATGGCATCGAGAAAACGAAGTACTCAATTCCGTAAGATGTTCGCTAATTTGAAGAAGTTTGGTAAGTATTACATGAAATTATGTGACATAAGGAAATACGAGTTGATGAGGCATGAGCATAAAACTTGGTTGATGAATGAGTTCATTTGTGAGTATATATTTCTATGCCTTGAGTGTATTATCCATATGAATTGGTATTCCAAATGAGTTAATGAGAAAACTTCTAGTATGAAATAATCTGAGTTCGAAATGAAATATCATGAAAATGTACTTGAAATACATTTGTATGTCTTATATATGCTATTTAAATTCATAAATATGGAAAGTAAATGTATGTGGAAATATGAGATGATGATATCTGTGCATGGAATTTATTGATGAATACGTACATCCAAATTTATATGATAGATTTTAGTGAACATTGAAATTGGGCTCAATAAGTGATTTGACAATTTAAATCGTGATTGGTAGGAAGAGTTAATGAATTGCATATTTATGAATTGTTACACGTATTTGTCTGAAATACGAGGAAGTGATGGAAATTGATACATGGAAATATGAAACTATGATATATATAAAAACATGAAATATGTTTGATAAATGTGTTCATTCATAATTATGGAATTATGTACCTCATGTGTGCTATTTGCATAAGGATAATATTTCAAATACTTTGGTGAATAAAGCTTAAATATGAAATAGCATGAAATCGAAACGAATTGTTATGAAAATGTATTTAAATTATCTGTAAGTGTTTCGTGCTTCTTGATAATGCCTCGTACTCTATTCCGGCGACGGATACGGGTAGGAGGTGTTACATTTATTAGTATCAGAGCTTCAGTTTAGCCGATTCTCGGAACGGATGAGATGTGTAAAGTGTCTAGAAATTCATGCCATATAAATCTCTGATAGTGTGATGTGTATGATCCGATCTAATCTTTCTTTTACATATTGACAGAAATACTTTTCAATCGAGCTATTTCATAAAGTGTTGAAAGTGACACTGAGGTGTTTGAGTAAGAATGTGGTTATGATGAGTCAAAACTTGGAAAGGTATGAAGAAGAGTTCATGATATGAATGTGATGAGGTATGAAATGAAATAGTTATAAATCGAGAAATATGGGAAAAGTGAAATGAAATGGAAGTTTATCTTGTGATGAGCGCATCTATGTTTGTGTGACATTCATAGGATATTATGTGCTTGACTTGTTTGATTAAGTAAATGCTATGAGTAAACTTACTCAAAATTCATGGAATGTATGTTTAAGTACACTGTTTGAAAAGGATAATTGAAAAGTTCGTGTAACATAATTATATATGTTAATTTGCTTGAAATGAATTATGTAATTGTAAGGATATGATGTTGATGATAAAGGCTAAGTCATATGTGTGTATTTATGAGAGTCTAGTTAGAGGCTTTACGCCTCACCCCCTTATCAATATGGTATTTTATAATGCAAATTCATGAGAATTATGTTGAATAATTCACAAGTGTGAAACTAAAGAGTATAGAAGTGGAATAATTAATAATGCAGACAGAGTTAAAAATAGTTTGACAAGTGAATACCATTTTGAAAAAGATATCAGATTATTTTAAAGATCATTCAGATTACGTAATGTCACAGTTAAAGAAAAAGTTAACCTCGGCTAATCAACTTATTCAGATATGGATTGTCTAAAGTATGTGTTTGCTGAAGTTTTTCCTGAATTGGTTTTCGTTAGTGAATGGAATGATGCAGGGTTCATGATGATAGATTTAGTCAGAGAAATGATAATTGAGTAGTAAAGATGTCTGTGTGTGTGACAGTTATAGTTGAAATGAATATGATGATCTTTTCTGGGTATTATATATATTCTTTTATCCTCAGATATATGTGTGTGGTTGTTCAGTTTTTGATGGAGTTCTTATGTTGTGAGAATGCTAGCTAACTATGATGTTAGACGAAAGCCCTGTTGGTCTGGTCGGTTTATGATAAGTATTTCTTCATCTCTTTGGAATTTTATTCTAATATGTTGCAATGAAGTTGATGGTAAAAAAATTATATGAGACTATTCTTATGTTTCTACTGATTATGATTTTATTTTATATATACGGGAAATTTATTATCTTTGTTATGATGAAGTCCAGAGTCGGTAAGCAATGTTTTTCTTCTGGCTTTCTTTGAGGAATAATCAAGATCTTTATTATCTTCTTGTGTGTTAGATGTACTAGTGATTGCAAAAGCGTTATATAATATTTTGAGTTCAAGTTCAGATGTCTATTTGTTAGCAAGTAAGCCGAACATCAAGAGCATTTAGGATTATTGCAGTCAATGATAATACTAGTGTGATATGAGATAGAATGGATATAGATTTCGAATTGGGATTGTCATCAACATCAGAAAAGAAAATGTTATTTAGTTTATGGTTAATCATTTGACAAAGAAATATCTGTATGATCATTTCAATAGGTACGGAATTTTTATTTGACAGATCAGCTAAGTATATGTGTTCCTAAGAGGGCAATTTAGAATTTTGACAATAAGTTCCAACAATTATTATAGAATTTCAAGGTGGCTGGAAATATAAATAAATAAAAAAATAAAAATATTCAAGGTTAAACCGAATTGTGATTCTGAGAAGTTAGTAAAAGTGTTTCATGAGTGTTGAAAGCAACTTCTTCTGATAAGATTTTCGGGGACGAAAATCCCTAAAGGTGGGAGAGTTGTAACAGCCTAATTATCAGTGGTGTCGAAGCAGTGATTCGAGATCACTAAATTCGGCAAATGAGTAGGAAATATTATTAATTTAGTGAGTATAAGTTAAATGTGAAGTTAGGAAAAATTTTGAAATAGTGAATAGTGTACTAAAAATAAATACTAAAATAATTGGAATCGAAAACGAGGTATCGAGACCTCAGGAATTTAAAATCGAGCCATAAATATTTTTATAAATATTTATAGAGTGTTAATAAGTTAGTATTAAAGTTTCGTCAAGAAATTTTAAAGTTCTGATAGTTAATTGAACAAAAAGGACTAAATTGTATCAAATGCAAAATTGTGGGAAATGATTAAATAGCTTAAATGATAAAAGAAAGAGGGTTTAAAAGGAAAATAGACCCAAGGTCTATTTGGGCTGGACGTCATGGGCATGAAATCAGCAAGAAAATAAGGAGAATTAAGGGCAAAATTGGAAAAGTTACAAAATTTACTTAATAAAGCTAGGACTAAAGTGAAATTATCTAGATTTCTCTTTATTTTTCTGCATTCTCATCAGAAAAAATGCCATGGAAGAGTCCCCTTAAGCTGCTTTTTCATATTTTTACTTCAAGTAAGTTCAATTCTTGATTATTTCTTGAAATATTTGTGTTTTTATGACTTTTACAACTAGGTCCACTTGTTGAATTCATTAGTTTTTGATTCTATGAGAGAAATTGAATGTTGATATGAATATGTGCTGGAAGTATGTGATGATTTAGCATGGAATTAGAGCTTTAAATTGTTTATATGCTGATTTTATTGAAAGAATTGAATAGAAAGTGAATGTTTGGGACCTAATTGTAAAAGACTTTGAAGTTAGAGTTTTATGTGGAAATTATGAATTTAAATAGTTATGAAATAACTTATAATGTCTAGGAAAAGTATTAATTTAGAAAATTATCTTAATTGAGGGGTTAATTGAGCAAGGACTGAATTGTATGAATTGTGAAATTTGGGGCAAAATGGAAATCAACATTTTGCACTAAAACTGTTTTGGACAGCAGCAGTAGTCTAACTTTGAAAAATCACTAAAAATTTTATAAATGGAATTAGATGATGAATAAAATATGAAATTAAAGCTTATTCAGTCTAGTTTCTTATAGAAGAAATGATGTAAGCGATGGAATCGTAAATCATGAGATATGATGAATTTTGTGAGACAAGGTCAGAATGATTTCAGGTTCCCTTGTTCCGATTTTTTAAAATCATAAAAAATTGGATAACAATAATTAGGGGATTAAATTTATATTTTTATAATCTTGAATGAATCTATTTTCAATAGAAACAAGTGAAAACATCATTTGAATCCTGTACGAGGAGATAATTAATTTTTAGTGAAGAAGGGTCAGAACTGTCAGACAGCAGAACAGGGGAGACTTTAATGAATAAACTGTATTAATTGGCCCAACCAAAAATTATGAAATTTTTATGGCAAAAATATATGTGAGTCTAGTTTCAAGGAAAATTTATCGGACCTTAATTTGGAGTTCAGTAGCTTCAGATATAAATAATTTAGTGACTATGACACAGGTGGATAGCTTGACTATTCACATTAGTAATTAGTGAAAATTATGGATAAGGTTACTTACAAGTGTGTTATTTATACTAAGGATGTGGATGGAGAGGAGGAGGAGGAAAAAATATACATATATATATGAATGACTCGTGTATAAATTGATCACATGCCCGATTATAATCGATAAGTGTTGAATTAGAAATAATATAATGATTTATTGGGAATATTTACTATGAAATTATAATTATCGTTATAATACAAAAATCGAACTTCTGAGTTTATATGGCTAAATTTTAGTAATCCTTTGTTAATTTTATGAATTTCATGATGTGTTATTTCATATGTATTGATGATAAAATCATGAATAATATAAAAGCATGAAAATTGAATAAATGATCAAATTGAGCATTTCAATTCAGTGACAAGATGAATTGAAGGAAAAGACCATGGTTGGACTATGGCAACAAGTGATAAGTGATAGCTTCGGCTACACTTATCTGATCAAGGACAAGTGAAAGTGATAAGTGATAGCTTCGGCTACACTTATCTGACTAATGACAAATGACAACTGAAAAGTGGTAGCTTCGGCTACCTGATTAGTGAAAAGTGGTAGCTTCTGCTACCTGATCAGTGAAAAGTGGTAGCTCTGGCTACCTGATCAGTGAAAAATGGTAGCTCTGGCTACCTGATCAGTGAATAGTGGTAGCTTCGGCTACAAGTGATAAGTGAAAAGTGATTTCCGTATAAGACCATATCTGGGATATGGCCTCAGTGTGATATATGCTACTGTATAAGACCATATCTGGAATATGGCATCAGTGAGATATCTGATTCGTGTAAGACCATAGCTGGGCTATGGCATCGATATATGAATATGTGTAAGACCATAGCTGGGCTATGGCATCATTATGTGAAGATGTGTAAGACCATAGTTGAACTATGGCATCGAGAAAACGAAGTACTCAATTCCGTAAGATGTTCGCTAATTTGAAGAAGTTTGGTAAGTATTACATGAAATTATGTGACATAAGGAAATACGAGTTGATGAGGCATGAGCATAAAACTTGGTTGATGAATGAGTTCATTTGTGAGTATATATTTCTACGCCTTGAGTGTATTATCCATATGAATTGGTATTCCAAATGAGTTAATGAGAAAACTTCTAGTATGAAATAATCTGAGTTCGAAATGAAATATCATGAAAACGTACTTGAAATACATTGGTATGTCTTGTATATGCTATTTAAATTCATAAATGTGGAAAGTAAATGTATGTGGAAATATGAGATAATGATATCTGTACATGGAATTTATTGATGAATACGTACATCCAAATTTATATGATAGAATTTAGTGAACATTGAAATTGGGCTCAATAAGTGATTTGACAATTTAAATCATGATTGGTAGGAAAAGTTAATGAATTGCATATTTATGAATTGTTACACATATTTGTCTGAAATACGAGGAAGTGATGGTAATTGATACATGGAAATATGAAACTATGATATATATAAAAATATGAAATATGTTTGATAAATGTGTTCATTCATAATTATGGAATTATGTACCTCATGTGTGCTATTTGCATAAAGATAATATTTCAAATACTTTGGTGAATAAAGCTTAAATATGAAATAGCATGAAATCGAAACAAGTTGTTATGAAAATGTATTTAAATTATCTGTAAGTGTTTCGTGCTTCTCGATAATGCCTCGTACTCTATTCCGGTGACGGATACGGGTAGGGGGTGTTACAGCAAAAACGTTTCAGAACTTGCAACCAAATGAGAATCATTAAACAGCACGAACTTATTCAAACGGTCATAGAAGCTAGTCATCTTACGCTTAAAACAATTACAACAAGACAGTACCAATATCCCATTTTCACTATGAAATAAACATGTTTCATTGCAACTTAAGAACTTAACGAACAAGGGTTTTAAGAACATAATGTCCGTAATTCGCTTAGGCATCTCAAATTGTTTTTGCAAAGCATAGCGACTACGACAGGAATTCGTACAACAGATCAAAAATGGCAAATGTTCGTCATAAACAAACAATGGAGAAGATAGATTGAATTCATGTTTTTGTTTATTTAAACAATGTAAATTGGACAACAAATATCCATCAAACTCAACAATATCACTCGTACCAAGAATCTTTTGTTCAACAACCAAAACAGTTATATCTTCATCATAATTGCTTTCTTTATCAATCGAATTGGTCAAAGATGTATTAGAGATTCTAGAATCCATACCTTGAGCAAGGAGACAAGGATTAATTTTACCTTTTCCGATCACTACAAAGCTTCTCTCTTCGGGAATGTATTGCAACCGCATCATAGGACTTGAGTTAACCTGAAAAGAAGTAGAAACAAGAAAACTTTGGTTAATCAAAACTCTTTTATTTTCTTCACTCATGTTTCTTTGAATTTCCTTTTCTCTCATTTTGGTCTTACTTTTATCACAACTCTTTTTCTTTTCTCTCTCATTTTCTTTTCTTTTTTTTTCATTTTCACTTTCTTTTTCCACTCTTTTACGCTCCAAAGATTGTTTCAAACGTTGTTGATCTTCCAAAACTTGTTTTGGTGTCAAAGGTGCCAAAGTAAAATTTCGGCCGTGATACTTGAAAGTATATTGATTTGTGAACCCGTCGTGCTTTACCCTTCGGTCAAATTGCCATGGCCTCCCAAGCAGTATATGGCCCGTATGCATGGGCACCACATCACAAAGAACTTCGTCTTCATATTTCCCAATTGAAAATGGAACAAGGACTTGCTTGTTTACCTTTAACTCAACTCCGTCATTAAGCCATTGTAGCTTGTAAGGGCTCGGATGCACACTTGTCGGCAGATCAAGCTTTTCGACTAGGAGGGTGCTCGCAACATTTGTACAACTTCCTCCATCAATCACTAAACTACATACCTTTCCTCAGACGAAACAACGGGTATGGAAAAGGTTCTCTCATTGCAGATCGATTTTAGCGCCTTTCACACTTAAGCTTTTCTTAACAACAAGCATCTCGCCTTCGACCGCGTACTCCAACTCTTTATCGGCATTAGAAGGGTTTTCGGCATTGTCTTCAACTTTTTCTTCTTCCTCCTCCAATTTAATATCGCCATTGGGTCGAATCACCATGGTGCTCCGATTCGGACATTGGCTCACGATATGCCCTCTTCCAAGGAACTTAAAACATTTAATGTCCCTCGACCGGTTTTGGGTACCTTTAACAGCCTTGCCTTTGCTATTTTCAACCATGGACTTACTAGTTTTGACGGGTGCTATAGGTTCTTTCGTTTGGCTTGCCGAAGCACCCTTGCTTGTGCCTTGGTTCCACCTAGGCACATTAGTGGTCGAATAACCTCAGGTAGCACCTTTCTTCTTGAGTTGTTTCTCGACCTTGATGGCCATGTGGACCATATCAACTATCCCCACATAGTGTTGTAGCTTCACGATGTTGGCGATTTTGCAATTAAGTCCGGACAGAAATCTAGCCATAGTTTCCTCTCGATCCTCTTCTATGTCCACACGGATCATAGCAACTTCCATCTCTTTGTAATAATCCTCGACACTCCTCATACCTTGGGTAAGGTTTTGGAGTTTTTGGTAAAGTTCCCAGTGGTAGTGTGTTGGAATGAACCTCCGGCGCATAAGAGCCTTCATTTTAGCCCAAGTGCCAATGGGTCGTTCGCCATTTCGCCTCCGTCTTGAGGTAAGTTGGTCCCACCAAATCATGGCGTAGTCGGTGAATTCTATGGCAACCAACTTAACTTTCTTAGCCTCCGAATAGTTATGGCATTCGAAAATGAGTTCGATTTTTTTCTCCCACTCTAATTATGCTTCAGGATCTGAACAGCCTTGGAATGGGGGAATTGATAACTTAATGCTTTTCAACTCCTCATCGAACCTTTCTCGCTCTCGTTGGCCAAGATGGTGTTGGCCTCTTTGTCAGTCACTAATATTCGAACCAGCTTCACGTTCAGCTTCACTTGGTTCAGAAACCTCGTCATCTCAAACTTGCCTTCGGCCATGATCTCTAGGTGGACTTATTAGGGTCCTTGCTCGTCGACCTCTTCCCTCCACTTGATCGAGTCGGTCTTGTAATGGTTCCAACTTCTGGTCAAACAACCACTCAACTTCACGAAGTAGGGTTTGCAAGCCGGCACATTCCAACAGGTTGCCTTTCCTCCACATTTCGTTCCATGTCGATTTTTCAATAATATTTAAAACCTCACCGCAAACCTCACTAGTTCACTCAAAAAGAAATATTTGATGAACACTCCACTCGTGTGTTCACTCGTTTAGGATTTTTCAACACTCGATTGCTCTCACACTCTCTAGCCTTTTACCACTCAAACTTACTCTTGTAACCTCATATTTTGTTTCTCTTGACTCGTCTTGGTGCTTTGGGGTCGGCTTCAAAATAGTTACAAGGGATAAGATGTATGGGTGTACGGGTAGGCTACAAAGAAAATTTTTAATGTAGTATGGCATTTTGGGGGGGAAGGTACAAAGTTGATGAATAGAACACTTGACAATCGCAACAAAGGTATAAACAATAGAGAAGAATTTGAGCTCTTCACTTTTTTTTTTAATTTCGTATTTCTTTTTTTTAAGCTTCACAATACAACTACTACAATAGTAAGACGAAATTACAACTTGAATTTTTTTTAGTTTGACTTTTTTTTTACAACGAACCTATTTCGATCTTTATTCGAACATTAGCGTCTCTCATTTTACAAGCTCTAATACCAAATAATGTGATCCGACTTGGGTGATAGAGTCAAAATCACGTAGTTGCCCGATCGTAAACGAGAAGAGTCGTTCGTGCCTCAATCTAGGAAGTAGAAGTGAATGGATTGGTTTAATTAAGCGGAAGGGTTTTAAGTAAGTGTAGGAATAGTGATAGGTTCGACTAAGGACAGCAAAGATGGATGTTGGATAGATGGTTTGGGTTGATAATAATAAGAAAGAAATTCGAAAGATGGGAATGGAAAATGAACTTAACGTCAGGAATGATTCAACACTAAAAAGTATGACCCCAGTTCTTATATTGTTAAGATGGAAAGATGGAATAGAAGATAGGTGAACTCCACACCAAGAATGGTGATAAGTTCAAACAAGGTCGATTGACGCCACTAGCACAAACTAGATAAGTCTTTCAAAACTTGTACGAGATATGAGAGGAAGCAACCTCATAAGAACAATGTTCATTCAATAATTTGGCAAAAAACCTTTTACAAAGAAATAAGTAAACTATTTATAGACTAACATGTGTAGTCGAATGCACAAATTAACTAGCTTAAAGACTAAGTAAATTCGGCTATGCACTAACTGGAATGTTCTAGAATGAAAACATTAATTAGCTAAGTCTTGATTCGACTGATGGGAATATATTAGACAGCTTCATGTATAAACAAAACTCCTTGAATGAATGTGAAGCCTTGGAAGCTAAATGGATTGTCTAGGTTCGGCCATTGGATGCATGTAGCTTCCAAGAGGTGTCTCTTGGTCGAACAGGTGCATAGAAACTCCAAAGGTTCTCCCATTTGCATTTGGCTATTCATGGAACTTCGAAGGGAGCTTGAATCTGGCCGTACATGAACTTGCATTAAATGCTCTCCGTTCATGCATTTGTGCCATCCAAAGTGGATGTATCTTCCAATCCAATGCATGTAATTAATCTTCCATGTACATGAACATAATTCCTCCAAGCATTGAAACGAACCATGCATGAATCTTCTCATTCATTAAACAAACCCGTTCATGCACTTAGCCATTAATGTACCTCCACATTTGGCTGAACCTATAAAGAAATAAACACATAATTAAATAAAATATAATTATTCATATAATCATAATTTTAACTAGCAACTAGACAACTTAAATGACACTAACTAAATTCGCACACAATAATTAAAAGTCAACTAACATATTAAATTCGGCTAGCTCAAATAATCAAAAACAACTAATGAACTAATTTGAGCTAGGGATTTCGGCATGAGCTGTAGCAAATTTAATTAAAAACAAAGTTAAAACTTAGTTTATTCAAATGGAAAAGAAATGAGCTGAAACGAGCTAAAATCAAGCTCAAACGAGCTGAAGCGAGCTCAAGTGAGCTGATTGGAGCTGAGTTGAACATGGGGAACTGGAGAGGAGCTGAAATCAGATTGCAAAAGAGTGCAATGAGTCATCAAAGAGTTGTTCGTAGCTTCTCCAATGTCATGGGCCTTGTTCTCTTCCCAAATGCGCATCAATAAAGCTGATAAAGCTTCTTGAAGTTGCTTAGTACGAGCTCAAGTCATGAGGCCTTTTGGAAGCTCGATTAGATCTTGATTTGCATTTGAGGATGCCCCGGGTGTGCATACATCACTTTCATTTCCAGATGCAGGTGTAACCCTTTGAACTAAAGCTGAAGCATGGCTCTCAGCTTCCTCAGATTCAGCTCTAGCTTAGTTGGATTACATTACTATAAGAAAAACACATCTAAAATGTTCAGGAATCATCACATTATCACAATTTATATAATGGCATGTATAGTTAAACTCGTGTTTGCTACGTCAAATCTGAGAATCAGCTAAACCATAGCTCTGATACCACTAAATGTAACACCCTTAATGTAACAGCCCGATTCTGGGCCTAGTCGGAATAGTGGTTTCGGGACCACAAATCTGACGAGGGAAAATATGGTTATTATTATATTTTTATGATCTACAATTTCACGGAAAGTTTTCGTAAAAATTTCGTTCGAAAATTTCGACGTTTGGGCACTCAATTTAGTCAAAAGGACTAAATTGTAAATAGTGCAAAAGTTGAGTTCTATATGTAGAAGTATCTAATTGATATGAAATTTTAAATTGGAGGTCTTTATGTGGTAATTAGACCATTAGTTAGTTGATGGACAAAAATAGACATAAGAAATGAGAGAAATAGATTTTTTTTAAGTGGGGGCATATTAGTCATTTGGTAATAAAAAAAAATAAAATGGGAAAAAGATGACAAAAATCATCATCTTCCTCATTAGTTGCTGCCGAAATTTGAAGGAAGCCATAGCTAAGGTTTCTTTGCTTTCTCAAGCTCATAGTAAGTGCATCCTAGCCCCGTTTTTAATGTTCTTCGCATTTTTGGAATCCTCGTAACTCGGTTTAGCTTATTCTAGCAATAATTCGTGTTAGGGCTCATATTTGGAAAAATACCCATAGGTGAAATGTGTTTATTTTGCTGTTTTATGGTGGAATATGAAGCTATAAATTATGTTAAACAACTTTTGCTAAGCAATTTTAAGCGAAAACGGGTAAATAGACATAATCGGTAAAAATAATTAATATTCAAAAGTATGTGTTGGAGTGGGAATTTGATGTTTCCATAGAAGGGAAAAATGTTCAGCATGTTATAAAACTTAAGAATAAGTGATGAAGTTTAATTTCCGAGCTTGGGGACAAAAGTGTAATTACGCAAAAGTTTGGGGGCAAAATTGTAATTTTACAAAAAGTTGGGTGGTGGATTATTTTAATGAGTGTGAACATTAAATGAGTTAAATTTGCTATTATAGATCAAGAAAGACGTGAAGAGTATATCAAACGGGGAAAAGAAAAGATAGGGGAGTAAAGTGCAAAATTACGATATTTTGCACCGAGGTAAGTAAACACGTGACTTAATGTATTATTTTGATATTATTTGATATATGTTGAGATTTATTTGGAATTAAAATAAATGTTTGGCCATATCCTAAAAATGTTGTTAAATCGGGAAAGGTGGTAAAGGGTTGCAATATATGGTTTATGGGTTGAACACTCGGAATAAGCCGGAGTATGTTGTATATAAAGGGGTTGCTGTGTGCTGATTCCCCGATTCATTGGTGGTGCTATGTGCGTGATCCACCATATCTTTGAAATGTGAAAAGGGGGTTGCTATGTGCTGATTCCCCGAGGGGTTGCTAAGGGCTGATTCCCCGGTTCATTGGTGGTGCTAAGTGCGATATCCACCATATCTTTGAAATGTGAAAGGGGGTTGCTATGTGCTGATTCCCCCGAGGGGTTGCTAAGTGCTGATTCCCCGATTCAGCGGTGGTGCTAAGTGCGAGATCCACCAATAACGGTTAACATTCCAAGTGCTCAACGAAAAAGTGTGGAAGATGAATATTTCCATATGGTGGAAAATTTTATGGGGTAAATATTGAGTTGAATACTAAATCGACCCATGTATGAGATGGGAGAAAATATCAAAAACGCAAAAGGAACGATTTAATTATAAACTGTGTTGAACAACAGCAGTTGGGTAACTTTGAAAAATCACCATAAATGGTGGAAAATGAATGGGAAGCTGAATAATATATGAAATTGAAGCTGAATGTGTCTATTTTCATATGAAAGAGATAGAATAAGCAAAAGAGTTGTATTTTTGGAGATATCTGAATTTTACTGAAACAGGGCTGGATTGATTTCGAGATCCCCTGTTCTAATTTTGGAAAATTACCAAAAATTGTAAAAAAAATAATTATGGCATGAAATTTATATCCCTGGAATCCTTATTGAGTCTATTTTTATTAGAAACAAGAAAAACCATTTTTCAAATTTTGTACAGAGAGTTAAGTAAATTTTAGTGAGGAAGGGTCAGAACCGTTGGGCAGTGAAACAGGGGAAGGTTTAATGAATAAACTGTACTAATTGGCTGGGTTAAAAATTCTGAAATTTTTATGGTGAAATGGTATATGAGTCTAGTTTCAGGGAAAATTTACAAAACTCAATTTGGAGCCCTGTAGCTCCAGATAAAAATAAATTAGCGACTATGACGCAGAAAAACAGCTTGCTGGAAATTGCCTAAACAATAAAGTTATTCATGAATAAGTTTATATTTTGGTGTAGTTATGGGAGTAATTACTTATTTATCATGTGTTTACTTACTAAGCTATATGCTTACTCGATTTTATTTTTCTCTTGGTTATAGTGACTTCCAACAACTCGGAAATTGGAACGAAGTCAGACAATCATCTACACTATCCTTCACATTTGGGGTATTTTACTACTAGTGTTCCGAAATTTTATGGCATGTATAGACACTTTATGTAATGTGGGATCATCATGTAAATATATGTTATGGTTCCCTTTTAAATGTAGTGTTTATTAATAGTTAAACTATATGTGTGTTTATACAAATGAAATTGGTTGGTATATTGGAATGTGTTCTAAATTTGCAGGAGGTTTAAGCAAAAATAAGTAGGAATGCTGTCGAAAATTTTTAAAAATTTAGTAATACCTCATACTCTGTTCCGGTAAGGAATACGGGTAAGGGGTGTTACATTTTAGTGGTATCAGAGCTACGGTTTAGTCGGTTCTCGGACCAATAAAATACGTGTGGAAGTCAGTCTATACATGCCATAAAATTATTGTGATAGTGTGATGATTTCTGACAATTTAAAATTTTGTTTATATAGTAAATGGATCCTAATCGAAGTATGGCAGATGATGTTGAAAGTAACACGCCGGTTCCCGCACAAGGGACCGCGCATGAAGAGAGTAGACATGAGACACATGGACAGGATGAGGCTCGAGAAGCCTTCCTCCGAATGATGAGTGATTGGTATACAGAATATGTCCGTGTAAATCCGAATGTTCCTCCTCCTCCACCCCCTCCTATTCCTCAACCGGTCCCCGTAGCTCCACGGAGTGCCGAATTGGTGAGATCAAGTAAGCCACCTGTTGATAGAATTCGAAAGCATGGGGCTGAAGATTTTAGGGCCAATGTTGATGATGATCCGGAAAAAGCCGAGTTTTGGCTTGAAAATACTATTCGGGTATTTGATGAATTATCTTGCACCCCTGAGGAATGTTTGAAATGTGCTGTGTCTTTATTGAAGGATTCGGCATACCGTTGGTGGAAAACATTAATAACGGTGGTTCCAAAAGAAAGAGTTACTTGGGACTTCTTTCAGGAAGAATTCAGAAAGAAATATGTAAGCCAACGGTTTATTGATCAGAAGCGCAAAGAGTTTCTCGGATTGAAACAGGGCCGAATGTCAGTAGCAGAATATGAACGGGAGTTTGTCCGGCTTAGTAAATATGCCCAGGAATGTGTGCCTACGGAGGCTATTATGTGTAAAAGATTTGAAGAGGGGCTAAATGAAGACATCAGATTACATGTTGGAATTTTAGAGTTAAAAGAATTTGTGGTATTAGTTGATCGGGCCTGTAAAGCTGAAGAACTGAGTAGAGAAAAGAGAAGGGCAGAGATGGAATCTCGAGATGTAAGGAAGAGGACAGTGGGCAGAACATTTCAATCTCATTCGAAGAAGTTTAAAGGGATGGATCCACGACCAACTGGTTCAGTTGGGTATTCACGCAGAAACCGAGGGAGGTCGTATTCTGGAGCTACAACTCGAGCTACCTCTGTAGCAAGTGTGGGCAATGTAGGAAACACCCGGCCTGAATGTCAACAGTGTGGCAGGCGACATATTGGTGAGTGTTGGGGATTTAAACGAGCTTGTTTCAGGTGTGGTTCCCAAGAGCATTACGTAAGAGATTGCCCTGAGAGAAGAGAGGAAGAAAATTTGCCAAGAGCTAGATCGGGTGATATTGTCAGTAGAGGGAGACCGCCGAGAAATGTGGGAAGCAAAGTCAGTGGTAAAAGTGTGATGAAAGATGCAGCTGGAGGATCAGAAATTAGAGCGCCTGCCAGGACTTATGCCATACGTGCTCGAGAGGATGCCTCATCTCCCGATGTGATTACTGGTACATTTTCTCTTCATGATATAGATGTTATTGCTTTGATTGATCCCGGCTCTACTCAATCATATGTATGCATGAAATTGGTATCTAGTAAGAAATTGCCTGTTGAAAACACTGAATATGTAGTTAAAGTATCAAATCCATTGGCAAGTATGTCTTAGTTGATAAGATTTGCAAGAATTGCCCCCTGATGATTCAAGGTCACTGTTTCCTGGCTAATTTGATGTTGTTACCATTTGATGAGCTCGATGTTATTTTGGGGATGGATTGGCTGATATTGCATGATGCCAAGGTGAATTGTAGACAAAAAATTCTTGAATTAAAGTGTGAAAATGGTGAAATTCTCCGGATTGAAACAGAGGAGCCGAATAAGTTGCCTATGGTGATTTCGCACATGTCTGCTCAGAAATACTTGAGAAAGGGATGTGAAGTTTATCTTGCTTATGTGTTGAATACTGATATAACTGGGTCGAAGCTTGAATCAGTGCCGGTAGTCTGTGAATTTCCAGATGTATTTCCAGAGGAATTGCCTGGGTTACCTCCGATTAGAGAAGTTGAGTTTTCTATTGATCTGTTACCTGGTACTGCACCGATTTCTATTGCACCGTATCGAATGGCTCCGACTGAGTTGAAGGAATTAAAAGCTCAGTTACAAGAGTTGACAGATAAAGGATTTGTGAGACCGAGTTTTTCTCCTTGGGGTGCTCCTGTGTTATTTGTGAAAAAAAAAGGACGGCTCTATGAGACTTTGTATTGACTATCTTCAGCTCAATAAGGTGACCATAAAGAACAAGTATCCTTTGCCGAGAATTGATGATTTGTTTGATCAATTAAAAGGGGCAACAGTGTTCTCCAAGATCGATCTGAGGTCTGGTTACTATCAGTTGAGAGTTAAAGAGTCTGATGTGCCGAAAACCGCCTTCAGAACGAGGTATGGACACTATGAATTTCTGGTAATGCCTTTTGGGTTGACTAATGCTCCAGCTATTTTTATGGACTTGATGAACCGAATTTTTCGGCTGTACTTAGACAAGTTCGTGGTGGTGTTCATAGATGATATTTTAATCTATTCTCGGGATGAATCGGAACATGCAGAACATTTGAGAACTGTGTTGCAGATTCTGAGAGAAAAGAAATTGTATGCTAAATTCAGCAAAAGTGAGTTTTGGCTTCGTGAGGTTGGATTCTTGGGACATATAGTTTCAAGTGAAGGTATTCGGGTTGATCCAAGCAAAATTTCAGCAATTGTTGATTGGGAGCCACCAAAGAATGTGACTGAAGTTAGAAGCTTCCTGGGCTTAGCTGGGTATTACAGACGGTTTGTCAAGGGATTCTCGATGATTGCTTCTCCTATGACTAAGTTACTGCAGAAGAATGTCAAGTTTGAATGGACCGATAAATGTCAACAGAGTTTTGAAAAGTTGAAGGCATTATTGACTGAGGCGCCAGTGTTGGTGCAACCTGAGTCCGGGAAGGAGTTTGTAATTTACAGTGATGCATCGTTGAATGGCCTTGGGTGTGTGTTAATGCAAGAGGGCAAAGTAATAGCTTATGCTTCGAGACAGTTGAAACCGCATGAGAAGAATTATCCAACGCATGATTTAGAATTGGCTGCCATTGTTTTTGCTTTAAAAATTTGGCGTCATTATTTGTATGGTGAAAAGTGCCGAATCTTCACTGATCATAAGAGTTTGAAATATTTGATGAGTCAAAAAGACTTGAATTTGCGGCAACGAAGATGGCTCGAGCTAATCAAAGACTATGAGCTAGTGATTGATTATCACCCCGGGAAAGCTAATGTGGTTGCTGATGCCTTGAGCAGAAAATCTTTATTTGCTTTGAGAGCTATGGGTACGATGTTAACTTTATTGATGATGGCTCAATGTTGGTTGAATTGAGAGCTAGACCATTATTTCTTCAGCAAATTCGGGAATCTCAAAAGAATGACAGTAAATTGCAAGCCAAGAGAGCTCAGTGTGAAGCAGGTGTTGACTCAGATTTTCAAATTGGTTCAGATGATTGCTTGATGTTCCGGGATAGAGTATGTGTACCAAGAAATGATGAGTTAATTCAGACCATTTTATGTGAGGCACATAGTGGTGACTTGTCAGTTCATCCGGGTAGTGTGAAAATGTATAATGATTTGAAGAAGTTGTATTGGTGGCCAGGCATGAAAAAGGATATCTCGGAATTTGTATCAAAGTGTTTAATCTGTCAACAAGTGAAGGCTGAGCATCAAGTGCCATCGGGTTTACTTCAATCGATAACGATTCCAGAATGGAAGTGGGACAGTATCACGATGGATTTCGTGACAGGATTGCCTTTAACTCCAAAGAAGAAAGATGTTATTTGGGTAATTGTGGATAGATTGACAAAGTCAGCCCATTTTATTCCGATACGCATTGATTATTCACTTGACAGGTTGGCTGAATTATATGTTGCTGAAATAGTGAGACTACATAGGGTGCCTAAATCTATTATATCGGATAAAGATCCGAGATTTACTTCGAGGTTTTGGATAAAGTTACAGGAAGCTTTGGGTACGAAATTGAATTTCAGTACTGCATTTCATCCGCAAACTGACGGGCAATCAGAAAGGGTGATTCAAGTTCTTGAAGACATGCTCCGGTGTTGTATTTTAGAAATGAAGGACAGTTGGGAGAAATATCTACCACTGGTTGAATTTGCTTATAATAATAGTTATCAGTCAAGTATACAAATGGCACCGTATGAAGCATTATATGGGCGTAAATGTAGAACCCCTTTATATTGGACTGAACTCGGTGAGAATCGGATTCATGGAGTCGACCTGGTGAAAGAAACTGAAGAAAAGGTGAAAATAATCCGTGATTGCCTAAAAGCTGCCTCAGATCGGCAAAAGTCGTATACGGATTTAAAGAGAAAAGAAATTGAGTTTCAAGTGGGTGATAAAGTGTTCTTGAAAGTATCCCCATGGAAGAAGATTCTGAGATTTGGTCGTAAAGGCAAACTAAGTCCACGTTTTATTGGACCATATGAAGTTACCGAGAGAGTTGGCCCTGTAGCATATCGGTTAGCTTTACCGCCAGAGTTGGAAAAGATACATAATGTATTTCATGTGTCGATGTTGCGACGTTATCGTTCGGATCCTTCACATATAGTTTCCCCTACAGAGATTGAGGTTCGACCAGATATGACTTATGAAGAAGAACCCATAAAGATTTTGGCTCGGGAGGTCAAACAGTTAAGAAATAAAAGTGTAGCCTTAGTGAAAGTGTTGTGGCAAAAACATGGAATGGAAGAGGCTACGTGGGAACCGGAGGAAATTATGAGGAAACAGTACCCAAACCTCTTTTCCAGTAAGATTTTCGGGGACGAAAATCCCTAAGGGGGGAGAGTTGTAACAGCCCGATTCTGGGCCTAGTCGGAATAGTGGTTTCGGGACCACAAATCCGACGAGGGAAAATATGGTTATTATTATATTTTTATGATCTACAATTTCACGGAAAGTTTTCGTAAAAATTTCGTTCGAAAATTTCGACGTTTGGGCACTCAATTTAGTCAAAAGGACTAAATTGTAAATAGTGCAAAAGTTGAGTTCTATATGTAGAAGTATCTAATTGATATGAAATTTTAAATTGGAGGTCTTTATGTGGTAATTAGACCATTAGTTAGTTGATGGACAAAAATAGACATAAGAAATGAGAGAAATAGATTTTTTTAAGTGGGGGCATATTAGTCATTTGGTA
Source organism: Gossypium hirsutum (assembly GCF_007990345.1). Taxonomy (NCBI): domain Eukaryota; kingdom Viridiplantae; phylum Streptophyta; class Magnoliopsida; order Malvales; family Malvaceae; genus Gossypium; species Gossypium hirsutum. The sequence goes on from NC_053427.1 coordinate 36,827,033, forward strand.
ATAAAAAAATAAAATGGGAAAAAGATGACAAAAATCATCATCTTCCTCATTAGTTGCTGCCGAAATTTGAAGGAAGCCATAGCTAAGGTTTCTTTGCTTTCTCAAGCTCATAGTAAGTGCATCCTAGCCCCGTTTTTAATGTTCTTCGCATTTTTGGAATCCTCGTAACTCGGTTTAGCTTATTCTAGCAATAATTCGTGTTAGGGCTCATATTTGGAAAAATACCCATAGGTGAAATGTGTTTATTTTGCTGTTTTATGGTGGAATATGAAGCTATAAATTATGTTAAACAACTTTTGCTAAGCAATTTTAAGCGAAAACGGGTAAATAGACATAATCGGTAAAAATAATTAATATTCAAAAGTATGTGTTGGAGTGGGAATTTGATGTTTCCATAGAAGGGAAAAATGTTCAGCATGTTATAAAACTTAAGAATAAGTGATGAAGTTTAATTTCCGAGCTTGGGGACAAAAGTGTAATTACGCAAAAGTTTGGGGGCAAAATTGTAATTTTTCAAAAAGTTGGGTGGTGGATTATTTTAATGAGTGTGAACATTAAATGAGTTAAATTTGCTATTATAGATCAAGAAAGACGTGAAGAGTATATCAAACGGGGAAAAGAAAAGATAGGGGAGTAAAGTGCAAAATTACGATATTTTGCACCGAGGTAAGTAAACACGTGACTTAATGTATTATTTTGATATTATTTGATATATGTTGAGATTTATTTGGAATTAAAATAAATGTTTGGCCATATCCTAAAAATGTTGTTAAATCGGGAAAGGTGGTAAAGGGTTGCAATATATGGTTTATGGGTTGAACACTCGGAATAAGTCGGAGTATGTTGTATATAAAGGGGTTGCTGTGTGCTGATTCCCCGATTCATTGGTGGTGCTATGTGCGTGATCCACCATATCTTTGAAATGTGAAAAGGGGGTTGCTATGTGCTGATTCCCCGAGGGGTTGCTAAGTGCTGATTCCCCGGTTCATTGGTGGTGCTAAGTGCGATATCCACCATATCTTTGAAATGTGAAAGGGGGTTGCTATGTGCTGATTCCCCCGAGGGGTTGCTAAGTGCTGATTCCCCGATTCAGCGGTGGTGCTAAGTGCGAGATCCACCAATAACGGTTAACATTCCAAGTGTCAACGAAAAAGTGTGGAAGATGAATATTTCCATATGGTGGAAAATTTTATGGGGTAAATATTGAGTTGAATACTAAATCGACCCATGTATGAGATGGGAGAAAATATCAAAAACGCAAAAGGAACGATTTAATTATAAACTGTGTTGAACAACAGCAGTTGGGTAACTTTGAAAAATCACCATAAATGGTGGAAAATGAATGGGAAGCTGAATAATATATGAAATTGAAGCTGAATGTGTCTATTTTCATATGAAAGAAATAGAATAAGCAAAAGAGTTGTATTTTTGGAGATATCTGAATTTTACTGAAACAGGGCTGGATTGATTTCGAGATCCCCTGTTCTAATTTTGGAAAATTACCAAAAATTGTAAAAAAATAATTATGGCATGAAATTTATATCCCTGGAATCCTTATTGAGTCTATTTTTATTAGAAACAAGAAAAACCATTTTTCAAATTTTGTACAGAGAGTTAAGTAAATTTTAGTGAGGAAGGGTCAGAACCGTTGGGCAGTGAAACAGGGGAAGGTTTAATGAATAAACTGTACTAATTGGCTGGGTTAAAAATTCTGAAATTTTTATGGTGAAATGGTATATGAGTCTAGTTTCAGGGAAAATTTACAAAACTCAATTTGGAGCCCTGTAGCTCCAGATAAAAATAAATTAGCGACTATGACGCAGAAAAACAGCTTGCTGGAAATTGCCTAAACAATAAAGTTATTCATGAATAAGTTTATATTTTGGTGTAGTTATGGGAGTAATTACTTATTTATCATGTGTTTACTTACTAAGCTATATGCTTACTCGATTTTATTTTTCTCTTGGTTATAGTGACTTCCAACAACTCGGAAATTGGAACGAAGTCAGACAATCATCTACATTATCCTTCACATTTGGGGTATTTTACTACTAGTGTTCCGAAATTTTATGGCATGTATAGACACTTTATGTAATGTGGGATCATCATGTAAATATATGTTATGGTTCCCTTTTAAATGTAGTGTTTATTAATAGTTAAACTATATGTGTGTTTATACAAATGAAATTGGTTGGTATATTGGAATGTGTTCTAAATATGCAGGAGGTTTAAGCAAAAATAAGTAGGAATGCTGTCGAAAATTTTTAAAAATTTAGTAATACCTCATACTCTGTTCCGGTAAGGAATACGGGTAAGGGGTTTACACTTAACCCATGTTGTCATGAAATAGGGTTTCAGAGCATTACTGATGTAACACCCTTAACCCGTATCCATCACCGACTAGGGTTAAGAGGCATTACCGAACATACATTAGACATACATATGCCGTGTGAGCAAGCTGTGTGCCTCACATGGCACTAGAGACGCCCGTGTGTCTAGGCCATGGCAAAACAGGGCATACGTACTGACTTGTCCACACGGCCACATGACACACCCGTGTGCCAAGCCATGTGAAAATTAGGGAGGCTATTGGGTTGTGTCACATGGCCACCACAAGCCCATGTGCCAGCTTGGGTGCCACACATGATCGATAGACACGCCCGTGTGTCTAGGCTGTGTCAAAACTGTAGGATATACTAACTTTAATTCGTAGGGTACCCCAGGGATACACGGCCGTGCAACATAATCGTGTGTCACACACGGCTGAGACACACGCCCGTGCCTCTGCCCCTGTAGAGAAAAATAGTCTATTTGCAAAGCAAATTTGCCACCCATTTGGGTCTTCCCTGCAAACACCAAAACAAACCATTTTGTACCAAATTCTCAACCAATTCTCAACCAAAA